>NW_014332776.1:185738-203035 GCF_000341935.2 Cephus cinctus
GGGGGGACGCGACTTGAGAGCGGATTAAAATTTCACGCAGGGCGGTTTCTTCGAAAAGTTTTTACCAAGCGACGCCCTCGTGAGCTTTTTAGCGTTGCGACGCTGTACGTATCGGTGTATATATAGGTATAGTCATATACACCATATACTATAAGTAAACTCACGTATGCACTTATATGTGTGTATATACTATATAAACGATGCACGTAACTTAATACACGTGGGATGAGTTATACGATTACTTTGTCAAAATTAACATTTTAAAGTGCTTGAACTTTTGTTAGGGGTAGTTACATTTGAAAAAAGAGTCCTCAGGGCGAATGATTGTGTGTAAAAATTAAATTTTTAATTTTGAAAAATAATTATGCACGTACGATGCTTCGCAGAATGAAAAAATTAATTTTCAAGTCAGTATTGCTTTAATACGAATTATAACTGTGGCGTCTATAATAAATTAGATATAAGGGGGATGGACTGGTTTGAATATCTCACTGTAATAAGGGATGCTACCCGAGGCGTTTTCACTTGCCGAAATCTTGCCAAGAATAGAGACGCGGTTAGGTGGGTGGTTCTCATGGGGAGCGAATGACTGATGAGATCTCTTGCGTAACTCGCGTCGTGTAATTCCAGGATTTCACTTAAGGAAGACATCCCCGAGATAAATTGCACCTGAATGCAAATTGTCAACGAATCTTCAGTGAAAACGAGAGAGTCCTTTTAACCAGGAAGAAAACGAACGTCGCCGTTTATACCTGGCGATGAATTATAGTCATAATAATTTTATTCGAAAAAAAAATGTCCAAGTAAGTCACATATGACGTTATGCCAGTAAGGAAAGACGGATGAGTATAACTGTACGGTATATGCAGTATTATAAAATGTATAGAAAGCAGTAAATAAATCTAGCATAGGGCAGCCATATTATATGTGTAGTATCTGAGAGAGTATATTAGTTAAGATACACGGTTGCGGTGAAACGGTGCACGATTTCGAAAAATCTGACGTCACAATCGCTCAATATATTTTGACTGTCGATCGATTGCGCATATTATTATTGGTCGTTTAATTTTCATTCGCGAATGAAAAAAATTATCTTTGCCATTTCAAGTGATAACGAAAGAATTTAAATGCAAAAGTCATAGGATAAGAAAAATATAGTAGAGATGAAAAAAGTTTATACGGATAGTATAAATATTAAGGGAGATACTTGTGGTAGAAATTTTGTCATTTTTTCACAGATCTCCGATACTGTCTTAGCTTCGTGCAGCAGTTTCATGGTGGACATGCGATTCGCGTATTGCAATGCCATCTTTTTTAATTACACGTTCAAAGTCTACGTATTCCGTTTTGAGGTCTACGTGCTCCAAGTCAAGGTCTCAGCCTTACGCACTCCCGGTCGCAGCCTTTGCTACGAGATATCGGAAAGGTTCGTAAAATTTCACAACTCTGGTACTTCGATAGTCTGTATCTCTTGTGACGTTATTAATACGTCACAAAAGGTCCCGAAATAGTAACTTTCTTTTTTCAACTTCGGGACGCATCTCCGTCCCCTTTCCGTAACCTAACACGCAACCGGCCAGGTACTCCAGGGTAATAGGCTAATTTTTCGACAGTAGGCTAATGCAAAATTATCTAAAATATTTCATACGTCACGACCACGACGACCGAGCCATCGTGACAACAAGACGCCACCAAAGGACAAGCAAGGCCTTACACCAGGGAACGTGAACTGTTGCCGTGACGACCTGACCTCCACCCCATTTTTGACCCCAGCCGGAAAAGAGTAAGGAGGATCATCCAAAAGGTCAGCGACATGGGCTTCACCTCTCTTCTGTTTCGTAACGCCGGTACACATAGTCAAGGTTACAATGACTAGTACCGAAGACGAGGAAACCTCGAGTTCCACGAGGCTCTTCGTGCTGAAGGATCAGCGGGGGCCCCAGAGTGGAGGCACCGCAACTGGCCTGCCGCAGGAAGCACAGGGGGCACAGGGCTGGTACCTCAACGTCACTAGAGGCCACTGGACACCCCGAGCTACGACACCGTGTGTGTGGCAGTCTTCCGCGTGGTCAGCATGCTGATGACAGTTACGTCACGTTTGGTTCCCGCTTGAATTTTTCTTTGAACGCCGTTCTTACGACTATCGTGTATCGCTGATCAGTGGAAGACTCCGGCATCTACCGAATATTTTTCAGTCCGTTTCGTAGGGTTAAGGCCACAGATGTCGCTTCAGTGTTCTTTCGAATCTATTATTTAAGGAATAGTTTCAACGACATCACTTTTGTAGCGGCGTAGTAAGACGAGTATTGTGTAAATCCTCTTATTGGCTGTTTGAGGGCACTACTTTTATCTGTTAGTGGGGACGCGAGTCTAGCCTTACAGCGAAGTTTCACTATACTTCGTTCTTTTTTTGAGTTACCAGCGTGCTCGGGTATTGCGCATTATTAGTGTGGACAATATCCGTAAGAATCTTGTGACGAGTCACGAAATCTTTTTCAATCAGCTCATTTCCTTATCGTTGTTCGCGTTTCGCGAGAGGCGCGCAGTAATACATCCCTTAGTTTGGGCTGATCTTCAATTGTTGTGACGATCCCGTCAAAGTATAAGCTGGCATCTATCGTGGTTGATGCGGCTACAGTGATATTTTCGGGAGGCGGAAATCGCAAGCCACCTTTACCCCCCCGATGGACGGCCTCGGGCCGCCACTGTAACCTCCGTATGCCCTCTAGATGCCGAAGACGCTCGCCGAATATCCCGCATAGTTGGCTTCCCAGGGTGTGCAGGGTCTCCGGTCTGTCTGCATGTCGCCTTACCAGCGTGCTACGCCAGGCCCGTAGCTGCCACTTTCGGGCCCCGCAGCCTTTCGGATCCGTTTAAAAATCTCAAAACACAAATAAACGTGTGCGCACCAGGGAAAAATAAATGTAAATTCAGAAAATGAATCAATCCCACGTCACAGAATCTCTTCGCCATGCATAGCGGCTAGAAAAATTGCAACTTGTCCTCTTTTGTGATGTGCATCTAGAATGCCGCGTCACAATATATATATATATAGATGTGAAAATGTAACTGTAGAAAAATGGTTGAAAAATGATATCATATTTTACACACACGTAATTCCGCCGGGAGGTGCTTCCGTCGTGAATTTGTATAAATTTCTCTTTTTTCCTTTCCTCTACCGAAATCCAGTAACTCGCATAACAAGTTTGTCCTTCCGATGACAAGATGTTCCGAGTGTGGCAGCAGTGTCGCTCGTGGTTGGCGCGCGGCTGTGAAATGCTTCGAGCGACTCTTCCCTCCATGTGTAATGCAAATTATATGACCGGCGATATATCATAGGTTGGCTAACGGCGAGCTTAATGTCGTCGCGGGGCGATTCTTGCGGATACGCGAGGTAACATCCGGTTGCCGCCCCCGCAAACCCGGGCTACGGTCTTCGTCGGAAATAATTACCCTGCGGTCTCGCTGGGAAAGTTACGACGAGCTACAGTCAACTTTTCTACTGTTATTTCCTTGGGTTAGGTTAGCTTGGCATAGATGGCTCTCGGGACTCAGCTTCACACGGATGCACTTTTCTGCATTGGAACGAATTTATCTTGGCGATTGATTAACGAAAAAATAAATAAATTATCGTATGAAAAAAAGGAGTCTTCGGTTTTTATGAAAAAATAAAAAAAAAATATCCTCAAAATCCCAGCACCGAATTTTCGAAATTACATGACAGTATGATGATGTATGGTGATTATGGCAATGATTCACATTTTGATGAATATTAATAGTCGTACACGATGCATAAGATTCTTTTATTTCTGGGTCTTTTGCAAGACGGTATTTCATGATATATAACGCTAAAAATTTTTTCAGTACAAAAGTTCGGTAGTCAGTATAATAATAACTGTTGATCTTTACTTTTGACGTAAGAAAATATGTCTAGCCATCAAAATAAACAATAATAAAAAGATGTTCAGTAAAATACACAAATCTCGTGTAATACCATAAATTTGGAAAATTTCGACAAATTTATTTAGGGTCGCGTGTTAAGTTGCCTCAACGTCAGTCGCAGGAGTATTGACAGTAGGTAACTAGTACGCCGGTAGTAGTAATGGTAGTGAAAGCTCAGGCAAGTGGTAAAGGTCTGAGCAAACCTTGTCAGACACGCTGGTTCGTTTACATTTTACGTCAGTCAGAATAGCCGAGGGGTTGGTGAGGCAGTAAGGGTAGGTATCAATATCGATGAGGTTAGGGGTAGCGGGAGTATGTAGAGGAAGGAAGGAAGGAAGGAAGGAACGAGGTAGATTTTCGAGGTTTAAGGGGGTGGAAAGGCGTCGGGACGGCGCCGCGTCATATCCTCCCTCTATACTCCACCTCCTCCCTCTCCCATATTTCTCCCGACTTATAAAGTTCTGCGAACGTAATATACTCATGGACTTGGCGTGCTGGCTCAGACTTTTTCTTCGCTTCACTAGGCCACCGTGCTTTGACTATGCTGACGTAGTGAGAAATGCCTAGCTATGGCGTCTAGTAAGCGAGCAGTTGGCAATGCTGCGCTTGCTAGGGAGTTTACAGTGAGATACCGGAAGAGGTTACTGAAATTATGTCTATATGCTATTTTTCGCGTGACCAGGTAAATTAGACGTGATCTTTAGTTATTTATTTACTAGTGTTGCTTAAGGGTAATTTTTTATCAATACGACTACCATACGAACGAAATGCGGTTCGGATAGTTTTGTATAATTGATAAAAATATTTCTAGGGATATTTTGTGTGTTGGGATAGAATGTCGTCAAGGTAACGAGAACGAAGGTGACGTCATTTTTCTAGATCGTAACGAATAAGCATTCAATTTATTACACTTAAGTAAATAGTACAACCTACCCAGCTGACAGCCTATTCAGACCGATACAGCCTCGTCAGGAGATGACAACATCCATTTTCGTTCCGATTATACCCGAAAATGGGAGGAGTAATAAAGTGGTTGTGTCGTCTGCTATAACGACATTCAATTACGTTTATCTCTTAGCAGGACATTTTCTCCTGTAGGATCACATAAAATTCATAGAAAAACCCAAGGGTCCAGCTGAGAATGTGACGCCGAGTGGCCTAACCTAAAAAGTCATTACCAAATGACAAAAATAATTAGCAACCAAATGAATTTTATTGAAATTCCTAAAAATTAAAAAATCTCAGTCCCGAATTACCGATTGAATAAAAATAAGAAAAAAAATTCTAAAAACGTCTGTGACTATTGGAAATACGAAATCGAATTTCCAGCGTTCCGATTTCACGAGTGGATTTCCTCGTTGATTTCAGGTCGGCTAAAAGATAAAAGAAAATTCAGGAAATCGGATAGCGGCCGAGTCCATCCTTCTAGAAGGTTCTGAAGTAGCTGCGGAGACTGAAGGCGAAGGTGCGTGAGTGTCTAAGGACAGCGTGTGAGAGAGCGAGAGAGACGGTGGTGCAGCATAAGCGAACAGGATAAAGGATATAAGATGGCGGCGGTTTAGAAGGTATAAGAAGACAGTGGGATAAAGGTAGCTGGGACGAGGGGAAGCTGGTTTCTAAGGGATGGAGGGGTGGGTTCAGCGTTAAGGCGATTCCGGTTCTCCTTAAGCTTCTCCCTAGCATTTCTCTGCTTCTAAGAGGGTCCTTCTGCGTCAGTTAGGTTAATGGAACGCTCTGCCGCAAACGGCTCGGAGCTACGGTCGTTTCCGATTTGAAATGGCGTAGAAGCGGGGCCCCAAAATGCAATAACAGCCCCGTCGAACTTTCTCTTGCACGGAACTAAAACTATGCCTCACGGGTATTCCCGGGCGAAACGCCGCTTGGCTTTTCGTCACATTTCGCGACTTTGCTTTTCACTATGATAAATCGCTCAAGTTCTGCTGGCTCTACGCAGAGCGAGCGGATGGGACTTTTAGAGAGGACTTGGACCATCCAGTTGGCCTTATACGGTGAATAGAGGAAGCTGCGAGGATCGAGAGCGCAGTAAGGTGGAATGCAGTTGTGCAACGACGATACGAAATGGCTTCTGTGGTAAAGCGACAATTTCTGGTAAGAAATGAAGAAAAAGAAAAAAAAAAAAATATTAACATCGTCGTAAATCAAATGGCGAAACGCGAAGGGAATACTCTACGCTTTTATTCTTTACTTTTATATTGTGCTTTTATGGTACAGCGATACGAAATAGAGATTTCTATACTGATTCCCAGTTTCCCGGGAGTTCTTTTCATTACGTTTTCATATTCATACGTACATTTCATTGTTACGTGCGTCTGCACTATTTTATGCTGATTTAATGTAGTACCTGCTACACTTTACAATCGGCAATTGATATCGGGATAAATTAATATAATATATTAGGCATTGTTTAAGAGGACAATGGATCTGTCTAGTATTATTTTATAATTATCGTATTGTTATTATATCACAAATGGGAGGACTGGTACTGATTATAAAGGATCATTTAATTTGAATAGTAATCAATCTGCAGACCCTGTAACTATGAAATATATTGAATACCCATTATGTCCTATAATTTTTTGATTAATATTGTATCTAGTGTATATAGAAAAAATAATTTTCATGATGCATTTGCCTATGCATACATATATGCATACATCCTATGCACATGATATTATTATACCTAATGAGAAAATTTTGTCATTACAATTTTTACTTTCATTATAAAGTAAACCTGCCTGAAAAATTATACGGACGATCAATCACGAGAATTAACAAGAGTACGAGAAAAAAGATACCGTTAATTATAAATAATGACTTTTACGGTGAATTCAATGTGAATATCATTATAAAAAAAAAAACCAGCAATATCGGCGTACTTTTCATTCGATTCGACGTCTCTCGGGACATTAACTCGCAAAGCGGTCTCCTTTGTTTTCCCATGCAAGAGGAAAATTCTCAAAGTCCACCCAAGTTAAATTGGATCTGCCAGCTGGGCTGGCGGTGGGCTTAATTTTTAAAGGATGACTTACACCAGGCTTGCCAACCGCGGAAAAATCCTTGAACGCTCCGAACACATCGGTTCCGCCATGATAATTTTTTTTTCAATTTTTTTTTCACCTACTAAAATTAACCTGCTCGTCGTACCACCTTTGTGCAAAAAATTAATTTTTATTTTCATTTCTCACTATAATTCTATGGTAGAGACGAATGAGAATCCTAAGTCATATTTATACAGGGCTGTAAACCTAACCCTTTTCGAAAATACGTATAGTACCCCGGCTAAGGCATACGAGACAAAGAAGACTATTATCATTGTTTGAATAGCGCGGGTCCGCCATTTTGAGTATTTCCTGCGAGGTATTTGACGCTCGCGGGCGTCGAAATATAATGGAGTACTATACGCGCCAGTTGCAGAACAATTGATGGGCTTTTCGGGCTGCACAAACATTTATAGACATAATAGAGAGTCAAGATGGGAGTTAGATGACAGTCGAAAGTTGTTGTACGGTAACGGAGTCTCGTAGCTCCAATTCAATTTGGAACTTAATAAAAGGATGATACAGTAGCCCCGCTCTGTTCTCGCCTGGCTCCCTTTTTTCACCTCAACCCAGAACCCCTTTACTCCAGAGAACAGAGCTACCCTCTTGTCTTGCCATTTCGCAGGACTCGTATTCATTACAAATAATGGCCTATTTTCTCGACAAGCACTATGAGCCTCTTGCCAGAGCCCTTCGAGAGGTGTCATGGCATAGAGTAGTATCTTATACATGACTACGTATATATCTTACAGTACGCGTGTACAGCAAGGACTAAAAGTTGACGAATTTCGTGAAAAAAAATATTTTCACAACCCCCCCCCCCCTTTTTATTAATCGTAAGATTTGCGCGGTACTGTATAATTTTGTAAAATCCACTAGTAACAGTTTTTCAAAATTTTTTACCTAACCTAACCTAACACCTATAGGGTCATCTTTAAAAAAATTTCTAAACTACCGATTAAGTAGGAGGAATAAATGAATGAAAAAAAAGTTAAAAAAAAGAAGTCCGATATACGTCCCAGCAAGGGCATTTTTCGATTTTAATAATCCCTCGCTCAAGTTCTAAGGGCAATCCGATAGGACTTGCCGAGAATGTAATTTGCTTGGTGAGAAGGGAAACCCAACCCTCCGTACGGTAGAACCCCTCGTGACGAAATTTCCGCCATACACCCCCCTCTTCACCGACCCTCCCATTTTCTAGCCATATTTAATTCTCTTTCGGCTTATCTCGAGGATATAATATTTCATACGGTCCGCGACTGTGGTGTCGTCAGTTCCCGCTCGCAGCGCCATCTACGATTAAGGGAGGCCTCACGAGCGATTCCGGAGTTAGTTAGCTACTAAACTTCAAATTGCTCGCGAGTAATTTCATTTTGCGTTTAATCTTTGCTCCGGGTAGATGCTTTGCCGGGGGAACCGGGTTAACGAAACTTCCGTAACGCGGTTTTGATTCGCGGAAGGAATATTATCCTTTTTGCGGTATGAAAGTGGAGGGGACAACACCACGTACCACGTGGTTCGTAATGATACAAAGAAAATTATTTCTTCGGCATAGTACGTTACATAAGCGTCCAACTGTATTAAAAAAAGATTTACGTACCTAGTTCAATCTTTTTTTTTTCCCCAACAAATCTCACATGAGCTGCGCAGTGTTTCTGCGCAGGTTTACGTGCTCTGCTTGTTTTCGTCGTAATACTTTATGGACTTGCAAATGGGAGGGATCGAACGTCAGCTGCAGACATTCTATCCCTTTACTATTTCATCCCCTTCCACGTGTACCTCTTGCTCACTACCAAACGCAACGTCAAATGCGTCGTTGAACTTTTATCCATTACTTTCTCTCCTGCTTCCGTAGCAATCCACGTTATCTCCTGTCTCTCTTCGTTATTGCCTCAAGTCGACTCAATCGCCTTTACGAACACGTAAACACACGAGAGATCGTTTACAATTCGTACAGGAACGAAACGAAAAATAGGAAAATCGAGTTGCCAACGTTGAGAAACAAAAAATTATGAATTACGCGAGTCAAAGTAACAGACGTATCGTAATTTTGAAAATATCAGAAAGGGACGTTAGACGTTTTATAAATTGAACTTAAAGGTTCACGTGACTCTCGGCGACAAATGCCAGTAGAATCATACTTTGCCTAGTAAGTTCCAATGCACGACCATCGACATAAACTACGATTATACCGGACAGTCGTGGTCGCTTAGAAATTTACATTTGCGAAAAGGCCCGAAGCCCAACGGTCTTTCACGAGAGGAATGGAGCGAGAAAATTTATTGAGCGAGTATATCGAATCGATTGGAATCGACTTAAATCGAATTGAACTGGTATAGAGATAGTTTCCTATCCGCAAGTAGCTTGCTGTTACCTTCCTTATACTATATGTCTATATAGCTATATGTATGCTTTAGGTAAGAGGTAAGAACGCTCCTACTGCAAATGGCTTGATCCTAGTCGGAGCAAATAATCCGATGACTGGGAAAGATAATCTTGCGGACCCCGCACTCTGCGGGCGTACAAATTAGGCTGCGCCATGCTGCCTACGTTCGCGATTACGGTAACGTAACCGAATGACATAACGCGAATAAATTACGCCAAAGGAGAGGAAGCACGATCCTGTCCTTGCTTTTCATTCGTTTACGGGCTTTTGTTTTGCGACGATTCGCTATACCATTTGCTCCGTGCTTACGAATATAATTTGATGTTAGTGAGCACGTATAGATGTAGGACAAATGTATAGCGAGAGCTTGTGGCGTACAATGCAGATGGCGCTGATAGTATGCGCCTATACGTTTTCGCACGTGTTTACTAGAGTATAGCTATATCTGTACGCACATACCGAATAGGTATTGTCTATAATGCATAAGACTATGCTATTCTGTGTACAGACTGGATGTACCGATCAGGCGAAATACCAACCTGACGGCTCATCATTTTTGTCCACGTGATTCTGTGTATGTACAGCATGACTTTTTTTTTGTACTCTCGAGAAATCCACGCGACAAACATCTTGACAGATTCTTTTTTTCTCTTCGTCCTTCATTAAGGGATCATTTCGTTCGTTTCCTGTCTGTTTTGAATTTTTGTTTTATTTACGGCTTTCCACGTGTCGTCGAGGTCGGATATGTATTTGTGGATGCTGCGTTGGTATTATTTTTTTTTCTACTGGACGACAGCTTTGCTTTATGTATCGTGATGATATACATATAATGGGTTCTCTGAGGTAATACTACTTAAAAAATTTTTTAAACCTTATTTTTTGAACTTTTTGCTGATTTCTCGAATTTTTCGTAATTTTCATGAAATTCAAACCCACCTTATTAATCTGACGCTGGAGTTTGGTAATGGTCGCACGATCTCGTTGTGCGGCCACACGTTCCGCTTGCAAAGTTTGTTCAAGCTGCTGCACACGTTCCTCCAAACTTTCCTGTAAAGCAACGAGTACACCATTGATAATATCTGCGATATACATTATAACGATATCAGAAAATCAATAACATATTAATGATCGACGTATGGGAAAGTACAGTCTGTGTAATGATTATCGTGATATTCGTGATTAGATTAATGAAGGACGAGGTATAAATATAATATATACATATACATGTATATTGACCTAAGGTATAATCAGTTACACCAAATTCGACCAATCAGAAATATGTTTTCTGCAGTAAGTAAATGTACCTTCAGCGTTAAAACCGGAACAAACCTTCCCAAAACGACGTTAACCGTTCGCCAGGGACAACTGGGTCTTTATTAAATTAGAGGAAGTTACGTGCCCCTTACTGAGAAAGCGGACACACGTATCCGTTGCAGAAGCAAATGTGCGACATCAAACACATTATTCTCACGACCGCATCGGTTCCCGCCGTTTGCACAGGAACGTGCACCGGAACTCGGGGAATCCAGTGAGAACATTCTATTTGATCTATCCGTAGATCCAGTGCGAACAAATCAGCTTAATTAATAAGGGTGGTAAAAGCAGAAATTACAATAGCTGGAAGCTCATCGTGGGGTTAATTTATTTAACTTCCTATCAATAAAAAGAAACCCGCCTGAAAAAAACATTGGTCAAAAATCAGATTCAATATAAAAAAATTACCCCCCCCCTAATTACCCTAATTACCGAATTTTCAAAATTTACCAACTTTCCCTCGTTTTTTAAACGTTTAATTTGACCTTCTGAAACGGCCCACCGTTACAAAGCCACATACATAGATATAGCCAAGATACGCATACAGCATCCAACAGTCAGGAGCCATAGAAATTTATATACTAGTTCTGATTTAGACGCTGAAAGCATAATTTACTAGGAGCGCGTGCAGCAGGGAGGGGGGGCGGGTGGTTAAGATTATCTGGAATATTTACTGGAATCCTTTGCACGGAATAATAATCGGTAGCAGGGCAGACGATTTGACCGTGAGCATTGGGCGCAATCCATTAGATCCGTAGCGGGTGGAAGCTTTAAGGGATGCGAATGGTCCGAAGAGGCAGCGTAGGCTACGGCGAACTGGTATGCATTTATATGCGAGAGCACGTAGTTGCAATTCACCCTCTCAAACCCCTCACTCTCCTAACCACGTTTTACTGCTCCTCATTCCACTTCATTCCGGCACTTCGCATCTCCGGCTACGGTAGAAGCCCTCATGCTCCCACATCCTCCAGCCCGTGTACCGGGGCCACGGCTATTGTTTGTTGTGAACGTCCCCGGAGGTGGAAGGCTGGAAGGAATGGTAGAAGGTTGGTTGGGACGGTAAGGGTGGAAGTATGGTAGCGATGGTAGGTATGGTAAGGGGTAGTTTCGGATCGTCCGTCTACCTTCTTTACATACAGCTGTATAACTATATATATACCCTGACTGGTACATGCATGGGATATAGACCTGCACGTTGTAAGTGGCTACGGATATATATATATATATATATATATATGTATATGTATATATATAGGATATCCCATAGGATTAGTATAGGGACGTCCGGGGACGTCGTTTAGGCTCAGTACCTTCCGACGTACCCTCTCTATATGCAGAGATTCCGTTAAATTGCAAACAGCCATTCTCCGGTAAGGGTTGTTTCGCCTTATGGCAGGAGGGTCGTGTTTTACTAGTAAATATTACGGGGCGTGTATTCTTTTGTTACGAGACTCTCGAACGTATTATTATATCTAACGAGGCTGAATATTTAATTCAAAGTGACATTCGTCTCGAGTCACTCGAAGGAAGGATAGTCACTGTCAGAAGCACGTGGAAATGTAGGTATGTCATGGGCGTCGTACGCCCGCTCGAGTCCCGTCGAGGTTTTGGCAGCGTTCCAACCCAGCGAGGCAGTGACCCAGTCAAAAAATCTTTTCACCGGAGTAACACAGGTTGTACTACGAGGCAGTGGGTCCGAACTGAATTCAATGTGTATTCGTATTTCCATCGACACGCTGTATGGTATTTATGGTGCCCATTCGTTTACCCTATCAACATTAACCGTAATGACGGATATCAAAGTTACAGGCGTATCTCGCATACGGTTTAACGAGCTATTTAACAGCGTTTACTATGTTTTACATACGGCCAATGGCGGTTTTCTCTTTGGGCTTCGCTCGTGTTTTTCTCGCCTCTCACTGGAGCTTCCAGGATCCCCTTTTGCATCGTGCTTGTTACACCGTTCGTACTCGAATGCTTCGATAATGTGAAAACGGAAGCCTCGCTGGGGCGTCGCGGGCGTCTTTGATCCCGGTGTGTTTTCAATTTGGCACGAATGCGCGAGAATACAGCCCCGGGCGGCGTACCTCGTTGCACCCCTGTTGCTTGACGCACACCCCCCGCGTATCTACTGCTGTTACCATTTACCGTGGGAGAACGAAATTAACGCTTGTTGGGGTGGCCTTGGATCCTGCATTTTCAGTTACACCGTAAACCGACCTTTGTGTTTGGCTGTGGGCTTATGAGGGAACGTTGGAGTGAGAGAGAGGGATGTATAGATTTAAAAGGGAGAGAGTGACTTGGAGAAGGGGAGAGTCATTTCACGTTAAATGCGAATCGATTAATTTACATTTGCCACTGGTTTTGCCAGGCGGGAGATTTTTAGTGGTTCCATTTGAAAATATTATTTAAGTAATGAAAATGCTGACGTGCGATTTATTTAAATGGGGGTGGTTTTTGAAAATTTGGGTAATAATTTTTTATTTAATCTTTTTTTCTTATCTATCGTGTCTCTGTACGGCGTAGATCTTTTTTTTTTTGGGGAGAAAATATTTTTTTAAAATTTGATTATTTTTAATAGACTGATTTATTTTTGGTTTGCGCGAACTTTTAGGGCGCAATTGTCGGGAATGGGAATAAAGTGCGAACAGTCTTACGAACAGGTCATTTTGAATGTTTAAGATTGAACAAAAATTGTCTGTCGCAATTCCAGAGCGGCTTCTTGGTAGAGAAGAATCGGGGAGGATTCTTTGCTGACGTGAAATGATTCTACGGTAATATGTCATGAGAAAAGAGTTACTCTTGTAGGAATGGGGTATAAGCTTCCACGTTGAGCTAAGCTACTCGGATCCTGGAAGGAGGCTTCTTCTCGTGAATCTACGTTTAGGAGGGGTGGCAAACGGGAATTATTCAGAAAATATGCATCAGCCAGGCTTTGCATATCGGTCACTCAGCCGTAAAATGCACTTTACATTCGCTCGCAAAAACCTACTTGGGATAAGTGAATTATGGATACGGGAACTGGCTGTGTGTATACATTATATAGGTACAAACTAGACACAATAGATAGATACATACACTAAGTCGAGATTTCCGGTTTCATTTTAAAGTTTCATAATAGCATAAAAGAAAAGGAGAAAATAATTTAAATCCTACTTGAAACTAATTTGTTTAATCAATAATCTCATTTATCATATTTATTTTATTTATAACAAATTCGAGTATTAAAATGGACAATTGTCGACAGTCTGCAATTTATTTTAATGATTAAAAATCGAATATATATATATATCCATTATATATTTATTGGATATGTACAATCATTTTTTTTCCCCTATATACCCCATAATGCTGCGTTTGCTCGCCTCGACGTTTTTCAACAACCCGGCAGCCATTTACGCATGATTTCACTCAAAGTGTTCTCAATGCTACTTGACAAGTTGATGATCGCACGTAATACGTCCACTTGGCATAAATCACTGGGAAACGATTGCGATCGATCCTGATCCTTTATATTCAGCAGCCATAGAATTGCAGCGCGTAAGCGTTTACTCTGTACAATAATATAGACGACTGGAAATATGTCTGTACTCGTGTTAAATGACTCGTGACTATCGATACCAAATACGCTAATAGTCGTGCTAAAAAATATCACTCGACAATATAATTAATCCTAGTGAATTATGGTACAGACATAAATAAATTGGATAACTCACAGAGAACTATTTAAAATTTATATTGAATTTCTTTGATTTTTTTTTTTTTCTATCTATTTGTATCTATACGTCTAAAATTGACTCGAAGTAGTTAATCTGTTTAGAGTCAGACAGTACCGTACATTATATTTTGAGATACGTATAGCTTATAGCGCGTACAATTATTCATAGTGATCATCAATCAAATGGTATCTTGAAATTGGACATTTTTATTGGTGATTTTATTATTTTATCAAGTACCAATGGGAATTTAATGTCAGAGCTCCCGCAGTTGCGGAACGTTGGCGTTACAGTATCTCATAGCGTCTCAACAATGGGAGTAAGATAGCATGGTGGTTTACGATTTTTGTGAAATTTATGAATGAAAAAAAATATAAATAAATAAAGTTGTTTATCAAGCAACAGTTCTAAGCGCTGTTTCACGAAGCGTCAAAATAAATATTTTTTCTATCGGTCGAGACGTTCGTGTCCGTTGGATGATTTACATGGCAATCTACTAACGCCTTGGTGCACACAGAAACGTTTTGATTTATCCGGCCACTTTCACAAAGTACTGGACTTCTGCCAGGCCGGAAGGTCCATCCCGCCGGAAATCACAGCCATATTTCAGAACCCTCGCGCCCTACGTGTCTCCCTCGCATCCTGCTATGCATTTGCATAAAGTAGAAGACTGCGGTTTGAGAAATCAATTTGGCCTTTCACGCTTCCACGACTGGGAAGACGACTTTTTTTTTTTCATGATTTCTACTCACTTTTCGAACCTTTTATATATTTATTCATCCACTCCTCGTCCCTTGAGCCTTTTTCTTTTCCTTTTTTTTGATAAGGTCATTGTTGATTATTGACATTTTAATGGACTCATACATTTTTTTTTCTTTTAATATCGAAGCTATTGGCAAGTCAGTAAAAGTGATTACTTGATTTTCTACTGGCGAATTATTCATCGTGGTACGGATACGGAAAGTATCGATTTATAATGTTAAAATGTATTATTGATTTATTACGGTAAATGGATTTAAAATTTTTTTTCATCTATTTTAGACTGGTATGCATGTGCGCATATAGAAGTGAACGAATAACGGTTCCACGAAGTGCGAAGACGTTGAATAGGTACACGTGCGAAAAAACAGATTGAAAATTATATCAACTTCCTTGCGCAATGCTTTCGCTTTATAAAGAGAGTGTAATAGGGGATTGGGGAGTCTGGCAAAGCGTTCCCGTGGGAATTGACTTGGCTGTGAAAGTACCAAAGGGACAGGATAGAAGAGACACGAAATCTGAGGAAGGGTGGCAAGAGGGAATGGAACAAGACGAATAAAGATGGCGTAGTAGGAGTGAATTCTTAGGATAGAAAAAAGGAATGCAGAAATGCTGAAGGATTATAGTAATTCATATGTATATACTATATATATATATATATATATATAGTATACTATATATATATATATATATAGTATATATATATATATATATATATATATATAATATATATATACTATATATATATATATATATAGTATACTATATATATATATATATATATATAGTATATACATATGAATATATATATATATATACTATATATATATATATATATAGTATACTATATATATATATATATATATATAGTATATACATATGAATATATATATATATATACTATATATATATATATATATAGTATACTATATATATATATATATATATATAGTATATACATATGAATATATATATATATATACTATATATATATATATATATAGTATACTATATATATATATATATATAGTATATATATATATATATATATATGTATATACTATATATATATATATATATATATATATATATATTTAAGACATTCGATTCCTGTAAATATATAAATATAAAAACAATATAAAAATGTAATAATACATAATATATATATATAATTGATATAAAAAAGTAGTAAATTGTGAAAATTAGTTTGGAAATACGTTAAAAAATTGTTTAGCCTAATTTCTTTTGAATTCACCGAAATTATTTCGCGTATTTTCATTTAATCGTGCATTGCTAAAATATCGATTACAGTTTCGTGTATTTACATAAGGAAGGTTCGGGGGGATTCGATAGAATCTGCTGTCTGCTCCGCGCACAAAGGATTCGAGTCCGTTAAAGAATTTCTGGCCGATCGCGAGTACGGGAATGAAAGGACGATGAAAGTGGGTAGATCGAAGAAGTCCGGGACAGCAGTAGCGCCGAGAGGCTGGAGGTTTTTCATTCCTTCCAGGATTCCCGTGTATTTCCCATCCATCCTCCGCAACTGGATCGCTGCCGGTCTGAAGGTTTTGTTACGGGAACATTGTAGGTACACACGAGACGGGAGCGACCGCGCCATTAGCCGAGTCAATATTTGCACGTTACCCGGTATTATTTTTACCCCTCCTTTCGCCCTAAAACTCGAAGAAACCCTGTCGCGAAACATCCTAAGTAGGTACATACTTACGGAGTCAGACACAAGAGTTCCTCGTGAGGTTACAAAATCGGATAAAAGATCCCTAATAAAAAAAATTCCAGATTTCTTCATCCCCTAATCGAAGGGTTGCGGGATAACGATGTAGTAAATCCAAGATAAAAAAAATATTCTTGTACAAAGGAAATCCGAAAAATCCTTCAGGAGGATTTACCGGCAGATCGGCCGAGGGTAGTTCACGTATCTCTGTATTTACCGGTAGTCCGATGCAGCCCCTTTCGATAGGGCACCTTTAAGGATGAGTCGCTGCGAGGGTGGCAGATGAAGAACAATGGGGGACCGGGCCAGGGGGAGGGAAGATTCGAGGTGTGTCGTAGGTAGGGGGTGCTGGATGGCGTGAGGGTGAGAGTCACCACCGAAGGGGAGGG
>NW_014332776.1:203469-206553 GCF_000341935.2 Cephus cinctus
GGGTGGGTTAGTAAAAGGGGGGGAATAGCAGGGGGTGAGCACCAGGCTAATAGATATGAAGAGCCTGGCTGTCGACGAGACAACCCCTGTAACCCGTACAGTGGCAGGTGCCGCGTCTACGGGCAAAAAGTTTAAATCTTCATCCCCCTCGGGCTACCTATTTCTTTTTTCTTCTTTCCCTTCTTCTTCCACGCAAAGGGGATGCCCTCTAAACGAGATCTTGTCATAGCGCATTTCGCTCTCGGGAAAAAGCAAAAAGGGGTTGGAATTCTCATCCAAGCGTAAGGAACGTCTCGCTGGACTTTGGCCACTGTCCAATGGGAACTTTGAAACTTTGAATTTTCCCGCTTCTTCTTTCTTCCTCGCGACTGAACATTCACGGCCCAGAGAAACGTATAGTATATATACGTATTCCTTGTGTACCGCAGATCGACGTGATACTTCATCCCCTATTTATGTCTTTCTTATTCTATTTTTTTTTTTTCTTTTTTTTTGTAACGATTTTAAATCCTTAGGGATGCTTCACTTATTTTCATATTTATCTTCTTTTGTCTTCCTTCCTCTCTTTCTCCCTACCGCATATCTAACAACGTACCTACGTCACTCCCTCAAGCCGCAATCGCGTCGCGACGCAACCCTCGCGATGTTGATATTTAAGTTATGCAGATTTTGGGGATCAGCCGGAATCTGAGCTCAAATTGAAATTTCATCCTTCGCTCTTATAAGCTTCGAGTAACCGGAAACAATACAGAGGGGATTTTCGTTTTTTATCCATAAGAACGCAATCTACGTCATGATGGATATAATAGTGACACCCTATATACCAGATTATCTAACGTAATAAATTATTTTATTGAATTACCAATCGTTTTATGAATTTTTAATAATATTTTTTAAACTTTCTTTTTTTAACAATATCGTATCATCGAGCTCGTCTTTTGGTATGCGAATGGGGCTTGAGCCTTGCAACACGCTCATAGATCAGTCTGACGTACAACGAGCTCGTTGACCCTTTTCTATCTAGCTAGACCAGACCGTAATCATTCTTAAGAAGTCTTCGCAAAATGACGGATTGGACGGTTAACGAGGGCCAGACAGTCCGCCTAATAGTCCCTACTGACTATATCGGTTTGCCAATCATTGATTTTCCTGTTGGGGCTCAGAGTCGGCCCTATTAAACACACGTCCAAGGGGAAACTGATATAGGTACTAATCTTGCCAAACAAATCATCCCGATAAGACATTAGTATACAACCAAATTTGTACTATTCTTGCACCATTTTTTTAAAACACGAAAGACAAAAAAATCTATGACCTGGTAAAATTTTGAAAAAAAAAAGAAATAGTATCGCAATCAAAGTGTTAATCCCTTTTATTATTTTCAATTTGTATCATCAGATAGCATAATTATCCCAATATCGTGTTTCCCTAGTGTATTTAAAATAATAAACAATAATAGCTTTCACCACGGTTATTACGCAGTCTATCATCCATTGTTATTATCAGTCGTTTGCATTACTTTGAAATTTCCCTCAATAGATATCTCAGAGTGATAATCATCAACAATTACCGTGGCTGTTAGCAGCCTGATACAAGAGGAACAATTAGCATTAACCCAGCTACTACCAGCTACTACCAGCTACTACCAGCTACTATCCCTTATTGGAATATGATACATACATGTTTCAACTACTACTCGTTAACGGCATTGAACCAATTATGGTACTTGTGCACCACGTATGAATTTACAGATAAATTGAATGTATGCTGAAATACTTTCACAATAGGGGATGGTTACGTGTTATCGTTTGTATCGGTACTGAAATTGATTATACATAGTTTCGTGCATTGAATATGACACTCTGTCAATTAGGTATTGCATAAATTTCATATACCATTGTTTACTATTATCGAATCTCGACCCTCTGGAGATTTTACTCAACAAAATATAATTTGATGAAAGTGATGGATTTGATAGGGGGCTGGTATTTCATTTCCCGGAGATTTCATAGTCCACTCGTATTAGTCAACCTGACTGTTTCTGTTAGTATATATAGGTATATACCACAACTACTGGTCCATCCACGTTATTCCCTGGGGTGGCAATAATTCCATATTTCTATAAATTTCACGTCATCGATCAGTCCTGATGCCTGAGCTTGACTTGGTTCCCTCGTCAGCCAAAAAGCGTGTTAGAACCTACCCTTATGCCGGACCGATGACTTTGATCGATAGAGACCCTTGCACCACGGACAAGAAGAGGAATAGATGCCTCTGAATAAAACAAATTCCAGTACGAGCGCATAATTTCGTTAGTTCCCGACGCATTCCGGACGCCTTGCGTTTAGACCACTTGACGTCACTTCCTCTTTGACTATCAATTTCAGCGGGGTTCCTGCACAGCGGTTAGAAATACATGGCGCACCAAGTTATATAAGCTATATAATATAAGCTATATAATAATATGTCAAGTCATATAAGCTATATAATAATATGGTCAATATTTTTTTTAATAAAAAATTTTGATTTTTTTATCAATATATTTTTTCTTTATCAAGATTATTTTAATTGATACGAAAATAGGGGGTCGGGGATGACAAAATAAATGATTCGTATATATTAGACGTGGGTCTAACGATTTCGTCCAGGCCGGTACGATGTTCAGAGGGTGGATTTCATTCTGGCTAAGAGTGAAAGGCAGAGCACGGGGGTTGTTTTGTGAAGGAGGGTCAGAATAGGAGGGATGTATAATTGGGAGGGAAAGCATTGTGCCCTGTTCGGTTCCCTTTGTGGGATCAAGGTATTACCTAGCTAGTGCACTGGCGTCGCTGCTCGCTCGCATTGTTACTGCCAGGGGCGGACCCATTGTGACTTACAGGCGCCCTACCCTCTCGAGGCCAAACGTCGGCTTGCGGCTTGTTATTTGTTGCCAAACTTAAAATACACGCAAAGGAGAAAAATTACTGCCGGCAGGATCAACCCACGAGGAAGCGTCGCGACGCTCCTCTACTTTGGCAATGACAATATTACGAAAGTCGGTCGCCTTATTTCCTTTAGGTTTTCATTGTTGGAAACCGGCGGGTG
>NW_014332776.1:206633-252837 GCF_000341935.2 Cephus cinctus
GGGGGGGGGGGGGGGGGGGGGGGCGGTAGACAATAGGTTTGACAGCTCCCTTTCAAATTAAGAGCAGCAAATTACAAAGGGGGTTGATCATTCTGCGAACGTTCACTTTTAATCTGACTCTTGTGAAGAATAATTAATGAAAAAGAGTATACGTATGTGTGAATAAATATATATATATATATATGCGCGTATCTACGGAAGCAGGATTATTTTTTTGATTATTTATATTATTTTTCGAGCATAAATTATATTAAAGGAATGTGATATGGAGAAAAAATATCGCGTGTCCTCCCAATGGAGAGGTGCGTGCATCCGGCGTCCTGCAGCGAGGGACGACGCCCGTCGAGGGACGCTCTCGACAGTAAACGACGACGCGTCCCGACGGATCGGAGTTGCCTGTATTTGTTCCCGTCAATCAAAACAATCCAGTATCCGACACGAAAAGCAGGGGTGAGCAGGCGGCTAGGGGTGCACGTGACGTTTAGACCAATATCCGTCCGGCCTTCCGTCTGATCCACACACGGTCTAATCTACTTCAAAGCATATCCCCCCCTTTTTCGGGGGGTGTCTTTTCGTCCAATTTTTTTTTGTGATGCCCCTCTATCTTTTTTTTTCCGAACAAGAGCATAGACGCATCTGTTGCAATTTTTATTATCTGCTTGCTATTATTATTAGGGTTGTTGAATTAGGGTAGAATTTGATACGTTTTGCTGCATAAAAAAAAAAGAAAATAAATTTCCACAAGTATCATCGAATGACTATCATTCGAATTATACAGTTTGTACAGTTAACGTAGATAAGAAAAATTGGTTGAATTTACAGACGAAAATTGAAGTTAGAACAAATTTTCAAAAATATGCGTTTATTTCACTTGAAATTATTTTGCAAATACCCAGAGCGAATTCAAGGTGTAGCAAGTATATTTTTTCCTTATAATGATTAAAGGGTAGTAACTACATTTTCGTTTACACTGATTACGACTGTGGCAATTACTTTGAGAAGGATGGAAAGTACCGAGGAACGTTCCGAGCGAAGTAAAGTTACCGTATCATTTCGATTACCCTAAGATCAAGGGATGCAGCTGTAAGGGCGCAGTTAGAGTAAGAAGAAATTATGCACTCCATTCCATTTCGGCCGGGAGTCTTCCGCGACTTCATTCCAAGCTCCATTAAATCTTTATCAGAGCGCCGCGACGCCCGAGGCGAATACAGAATCATGCGATTAATAATAATTGCGTCTTAACCAGAGAAAAACTGGCCGATAAATAACAGCCGACGGCGTAATATCAAAATAATTACTAGGACCGAAAGAGTCCAATTAAAATTCTAAACGATAGATTAACCAACAAAAAAGTGGCAAATAAAAAGAAAATGACAAATTTGTCAAAAAGAAAAATCTTAATCCCATTCAACTCAGTTAAATGCATAAAACAAAAGCAGTATACGTATACAGTTGTTATATACCTCAGTACATACCACTGTACTCCAATCAGGATTACTTTCCAAAGGGTCCTTAAAGGAAGATTCTGAGGACTAACGAAGGGTCGTAAAAGGGGTGTTCAGGGGTCCAAGAGGGTTAAGCGATTCTCAGGCTTATTGGTACGCGCTAATTTCTACGTGCCAAGGCCAACGATATATATACATATATATACATATATATATATATATATATATATATATATATATATATATATATATACACACACGCATAAATACGCCTACTATAGTCACACACCGGGTATTACGTAATATATAGGTATAAACCGTGCCGGAACCTACGACGATCCAATGATCGTAAAGGGTGACTCGTGCGTGCCTATGTACGAGCATTACGGACTGGAATCTGTTACAGTACATTAAGTTTAACATCGACATGCCCGTAAACCCGAGAGCCACCCTCAAAACAGCCCAGCCGAGGGCTGGGGAGGGGTGGAGGGTGGCGTTATCTATAGATCACGGCTCGTCAGTCTTTGATAACAGCATGACAGTGATTAAGCCGGCTCGTGGGGGTAAGAGAGATGAGCCCTCCCCGCCGCAGCTCTAGCACGGCTGAAACCAAAAGCCAGATGGGCTGGTGCAGGCGACCGATACAGGCCGGGGGGTGGGTGGGTTCCGAACGAAGATCCTCTCTCACGATTTTCAAATTCGCCCTGAATGCCAGCCCCGTAATGCGCCCTGATAGGCGGCCATTATAGGGCTGGGTTTACCTTAGACGGTACTCGCGCAGCATCTTAAATAATTATGAGGAGTAATTTAATGAAAAGTTAAGACTTGCCGAGTAGCCACTTTCGAGAGGTACCGAGGACTGCCTATAGGGGTTGTTAGACGCGAAGGGCACAAACTTGATGGCTGGGGGATGGTTCTCGTGTAAAAACTCGAAGAAGTCGAGCTAAGAGAAATCCTCGAGTACCACCCTTGGGAAAGAAACAAAGACTAGTCATTAGAGGGAGACCCCCCTCCAGCCCCATCCCGAATGACGGGGCCTTGAATTTACTTGGTGCTTCATTTAGAAAGCATTTTTTTTTCCACCCTCCCACGATACACTAATCTCCGCGTCCTGGATACAATGGCTTGACAGTGATAAGAAAATTATAGGGGTATTTAAATATATCGAAATGCCACGTGACCTTACTACGTACACGTATCCGTATGTATTAAATAAAATTGGTTACTGAATTAAATTTTTCAATGCTGCCCACTCGCCACTCCTACGTTAATTTCAACTATCGCCATATAGCGGTACACCTTGTACGCTGGTAATGGCGACATGACAAAGCATTTAACTCGACCATAATTGACGGAGACGTTAAACGAAATTGTAGCGTGCGAGCATGGCCGACATTTACGCGATTGCGCCCTGTTCCTTTTCTCCGCCCTCCTGTCCCTTTCTCACTCATTCTGACCCTTCAAACTGTCCCTTCGCTTCCTCCCTCGTCCCTTACCGCGCCCTCCGCCACACTTCTTAACCACCCTGGTCCTTTGACATCGCGCCTCTTCCCTTATGGCTTCGCTCTAATTATTTTGTTTCCGGCACGGCGGAGATAAATGAGAAAGGTCCTCGTGGGTGTGGACGCCATTGACCCTAAGACATCTTCTTGATCTGATTGTCTATCATCGCGATTGCATTCTCTGAGTCTAATGAAGTAACACTGATAAGACCCACTGATAAGAAGTTAACCCACTGATCTGGCATGTATGTAAATTATTAGAAAAATTTTTGGAATTTAAAAAAAAAATAAAAAATTTTTTATATGCCTTGATAAGGATACTACTCGTATGGTGTATTCACCATACCCTATTGGGTATATATACAGTATATACAATAATATGTTACGATCGATTCAATTGATTTTGGAAAATCTCATTTTGGTACCACTGCCAGCACAGATCCAAAAGGAAGTGTCAGTGGGGAAGAGAGGGGTACGAGAAAGTGGATAGAGTGGGGAGGAGCGCGAGAGGGGGATAAAGAGAAAAGAGTCGAGGAGAGAGAGAGAGAGAAAAAGAGAGCTCGATCAGGCACTAATGACTCGGTATTCATTGCTCTTTAGGAACGGCCTCGTATTTCGTCGTATTCGAAACTGCCAACGAGTCCAGCCGAATAGAGCCGAGTCGAGCCGATCCTATCTCGTTGCAATCAAGACCGATTAATTACGACGACAATGATAACCGCGACGCACAATGACTCGTCCCATACCATATATATGTATATATATATATAAAGTGTATACGGTATGTACATACGTGCCTACATATGCAGGCAAGATCAGGGTTACATATATGAAACGACCAACCTCGGTATTTATCAGCGTCGATAAATCCACACGATGCAGGGATGATATCAGGGGCCTAATTATAAAGCATCCTTACAATTGCTGGTAATTACAAGTTATTATCACTGTACTGGTACTCAATGCTCGACCATAATAGCGGCTTCTATTCGGTTCTTATCGTTTCTTTTTCTGTCTTTTGGCAGGGTGTCAGATGCACTTTTGTGCAGTCACGTCGATAAATGCAGTTAATGGATGCATCGTGTGCTGTATCGAGAATCCATTATGACATTCAAAATGGAGGTTGCATTCCTTTATTTGTATCGAGATAAATTTTAAAAGCGATCAATCCCACCATCCTTAAGTGGCATACTTAAGTAACGTATATATAACGCTATTTTTTATACAGTGTAAAACTGGCTTCCTATATATGTTGGCTATACGAAATGTCATTGGTCTTCTGCCGATGACATTTTTCTTCGATCCTGAAACTCGCAGTGGATCTTTGTTCCAGGCAAGGCGCAAATTACAGCCGTTCGGAACTTGACGAACCAACAAGGTATTGGGTTTCGGTTCGAACGTTATCTCCTCTTATAGACAATTCTCAAACTTGCCCTCAGGCTGCCGGTTAGAAAAGCGTTCTAATCAGAGTTCAGTACTACGAACAACTTCGTAGACCATGTATCGATCCTGATTTAGCCAATAGGATACGCTATTGGGATTTTTTATTTGAGCATATGACCATTGTTATTATTTGTTTATATAATATTTGAATTGAAAAAAATTAATGTTAATAAAAATTATTCGTGTTGGCAATACTAGATTTCGGTTTATTACGAATTTATGGGGTTTCCGTTCTTTCGGCTAATTTGTTCTTGCGGTTATCCTTCGCGTGGAATAAAGTAAATAGTCTGGAATGCGCAGGGGAATCTGTTGGATAATTATTGATATTTTTTTTTTACACTGTCGAGTCGAGCTAGACGTTCCCGTGTAATTTGCGATCGTTTGGTACGGGTACTTGGGATCAACAAGTCAGGATGGGTGTGACGTAGGTATACTTGTAAGTAGCGTAACTCTGCACAAATTGCTGTGAAATGTCCGTCACAGCTTTATGGGAAGGAAAACGAGCTCTGATGTAGACATTAAGATAATTGGCTCCCAGGAAAAGTCCCGGTACAGTCGTAAAGTGCTTGGGCCTAGCTTCGATTTGAAATATCTAACCTTTTTTTGGTCCGGTCGAGAACGAGTCTTGGCGCTGCTTCAAATTTTTGTTGTTCTTTAACGTTACGATTCATTGCTTTGTTATAGCTTTGTTATATTTTTGTCTTTTAGGATGACTATTACAAAAAATATTTATCTTCTCGTAATCTTTCTTGCGCGTGATGAGATTTCTTGTGGAACTGCGACAGGTTGGTTAAATCTTCGATTTATGGGTATGTTTCATACTTTTCCTTAGAGGTCGCCACTTTTTTGACTACTTTAGTCGAGAGATGTTCTAATAAATGTAAAATTTATGCTAATTACGTTACGAATCATTGATTCGCTGTATTATTAAAAAATTATTCGTACAGAATAGATTTTGGGAATATTTCGAAAAGTCATTGCTGTATGTTTTTTTGCAACCTAACCTTCCATCGGGATCAATAGATACGAGTTCATAATGCGTTACGTATACATAGCATGTTAATGTCATTTTTTAAGATTATCATCTGGGATCTACTTTTTTTGAGAAAAAAATGGATTTTAAAATTTATACTATTTTGTTTTATGTATAGATATGTAAATCAAGTACATTTTGCGGAGTAAGATGAGTTCGTGTTCACAATTGAAATTGAATCTTTGAATAATTGTACGTATGAAAAGTCACTGGTGAAAGTCATAAAATATCGACGTGCTCAACGGTCCGTAATCCTGAGAGTTTAGTTTCCATTGAAGCGATTGCAAACCCACCTACCCACACGAGACGTCTGGCTCATTAGATATTCCTTCAGTCTGGGCATCTCGACCGTGCGTTGGAGTAAGGACAAGGATCACATATGTATAATACAAAGTGTGCTTAGTCAAAATTTAAATTTTGAAAAATCACTATCTTACTCTCGACTCACTTTGAACATCTTTCCATCGATTTCCCTTGATCGATTTCCCCATATCGTGGAATCGAAAATAATTAAAAAATTGCTGTATCACATAACACCCCTAAAACCCTGTATTTCCAAATTCGCGTTTAAAAAAATATTTTTGGGATTTATTAACTATTTTTGAATTGTCCCTAATAAAATATCACCCAGAAGTTTGATTTTGAAATTTTTATTCACAGTTCGTATTAAATTCTATTTTGGTTAGTAAACTTTTTTTGCAATATACGAAACAGAACTTTGTGTTAAAAAATACAAAAATTTTGCGCAAAAATTTCACTGTAATTTTCCAAGTGCAACGTGCTCAGGACAAGAGCACGAGTTTCATGTAAATGCAAGACAGTGACCTTGGCTTTGACGGTGTTCATAATGTAATTAATGAGGCGCCTGCGTGACTTGGTACTGCCATGATGCGAATACCGGTACCAACTACCAACTATCAACTACCGAGGTAGAGAGCGTTATTGCGAATAATTGTTTCCCTTACATGGAAACCCAGCAACTGGCAGCTTCTTGCCGTTGGTATAATTGTTCGGCAAATTATCGGCCAAGTAGTAGTAGGTAGCTCGACATAGCTACTAGCTAGTAGTAATTATTATCCAGCCGTCAGTCATGTACCAAAAAGACGAATTAAACCAGTAGTGAATTCACGTAAGGATTAAGCCATGAGAAATTTTCAAAATAAAAATAGGCAACGTAAAATAATATTTCTACGTTAGTCAATTTTTGCGAAAATTACCAAATTTGCGAAAATTACAAAATTTCATATTCATAATGATCGGTATAAAGAAGCTTTAGTGGAATGGGAATGAATTTGAGAAAATGCTGAAAGGTTTTTCTTTTTTTTCATTTGTCTCATTCATCCTACTTATCCTTTTTTGACCGGTGTACAAGAGGATGGCCCGGACGCTGAAGAGGGAGACTCGAAAGTTTCCCTCGGTAAGGAAAAATATCAAAAAGCATTCCAAGCACAAAATGGCCGACTCAAATGATTTCGTTAATTAAATTCGCTCATGCGAATCGCACTGGAGCGTCTAGCGAAATTTTATTTCGCGCTCCTTTTCCGGGTCCTGTTCTCATTTGCAGGCTTCGCTCGCTCGTAATTCTTCAAATAAACACGGAAAGTGGGTCGTCGGGTCGAATGGCTTTTGCGATTCCCGCATTAACCGAGTGCTTAAAGTAAACGTCGTAAAGGTGGTAGCGATTTATCGAGTGGACGCGTCGACGTGACAATATTATTTTGAGTATTTAAATGCAAAATTTGACAATACACATAAGTCGGGTGATCTTTTTTCTCAATGTAAAATCGAGCTTTAATTACTTTTTTTTGCAAACTTTTGAAAAAGTCAATTTCCATATTTCACTAGTAAAATTATCTCGTATAACGTATATACCCCTTGTGTAAATATATTCGAACGTTAATCGTTGGATCGTTAACAATTTACACTTTTTTGCTCTTCCCTTTTTTTTTTGTGGGGGATCCCACGAGATTATAATTATATTTCAAAGCCCTCGGGAAAACGCAGGGTGAATTTTCGTTTAAAGCACATTCCATAAAGCTTTTAGTAGGAGAATGCAGGGGGTGGACTGGCGAGGTACAAAACCTCGTTGAATATCCTCAATTATTAATGCTCGAGGAATGGCGGTGCCTTTACTAAAAATTCCCTATACAATATTTTTCAAATCCTTATCTTACGTCTGCGCGATGCTATCGTACTTGGGTAATAAGAAAAAAAAAAAAAGTTGCGTCTCTACCTTCGCCAGATCTCTATGGACTAATTGTCGAGCATTGCGAAATTAAAAAAAAAAATTTTTTTTTGACAACCTCTAATCAATCGAAAATTATTCCACGAATGACTGACCTATCATTACGACGAATGAAAGTCGTACATTGTCGTCGGGACGTCGGCGACGCCATACGTGGCGTCTATCGAATTATCTACACAGAGTGCGAAGTGACTTTCAAATATTATACTATATATATAACATCATTGTTACAAAATCATCGAATCGAACGGTAAATTTCACACGTACCTTTCGTATCAATAATTGCTTCTTATACATATCAAATTCGAGGAACAGTCGATACAAAAAATGTTGATTAGCAAGAAATCAAAAGCATACATTAAAATACAAAATTCGGATTCTGCATGATACAAAGGATAAAAAAAATTACAAAAATTCTAAAAAGCGTCTCGATTAAATAAGAATAAAATAATGTTCATTAAAATCAAGTTAAAGTTAATCCCCGCGCAAAACACAAAAATATTATTGCTCAAAATTCGACGTTCCCCGATCTTCGAAAACATATTGAGATTGTATCTTGAGCGTTTCTAAAATACCAGGCAGCTTTCGATTAACCAACGATCATGCTCCAATTCTTCTCTCCCGTTTCCTTGATTCGGAAAACAAGGGTCCGCGCTTCAATCTACTTGAGCCATTGAACCGACGAGCATAACAGTTCACGGAGATAGGGGTGGTTCTGGCAGGGGGTTGCAATCCCTTAGCAACGGTCACTCAGGGATCCCCGCTAGTGAAGTAAGGGTTTCGTGGAGCTGGTTAGGGGCGACAAAAACGAGTCGATATAAATCCGGAATAATTTCAAAAATCAAATGCATTCGCACTATACGTCTGCGTCGACAAAGGAAAAAATATATATACTTAAAAATTATATACACCCGGTATATTTATATTCATAGGTACGCTACCCCAAATCGAATACTAATAAGGGTATAAGCGAGAACGAATAAAGGAGGCGCGTCGAATTTTAATAAAAAGTGGATAAGAGCAAGTATAGTTATAAGGGACGCGGAAAGCTCTTACGTGACAGTTTTAAAAAGTGCGAAAGCAGAAGGGAGATCGGGCCGGAAAATATAAAGCTGTGCTTTGTATTTGCTTTGGTACCTGCGTACACGGAGGTACGTGCTGTATCTAGTATGCTTGCTACTTGTCCAGTGTTCTATGAGAAATACATAGGGTGAAGCATATAGTAAAGATACATGCTGCTAGATACGTATACACCGTGCATATAAACATCCCCCAGGAAAGCAGCCCTTAGGTTTTTATGTATAAAATCGAGTACACACTACCCTTACCGTGACGTCATCATAATATCACTGAAAAGTGTCTGCCATGTTATATATACATATTTGCATATGGTATACAATATATATAGATATAGCTTTATTATACATTTCCCAATAACGATAAGCACGTAGACTGGCAAGCCGAAAAGCATCGTTCTTTTTTTTTTTAATATTTCAGTGATATCTCCATTCATAATTAAAACGATGCTTTTTAACTTGTCTGCCTACATGCTTACCATTATTAAAAAGTGTGTCCTATTAAACTTTTTTTTTTGAACATTTATGAATTTTTGAGGTTAAACCAAATGAATTTACAGATTACGTAAAAATATCGTATATCCTGTCCATCATACAGGGTCGCTCACGTCAAATGCATGGGTCAAAGTTAGTCTGCCGATTTATTTTCTGTGGTAAAACCTTCGTTTATCGTGAATAGTCATATATATATATACATACATATATATATATATATATATATATATATATATTATTTTTTATATGATATTTATTGGCATGTTACTATTTACTGTTGTTATTATCGTACCTCTAGCATATATCGTGTGCTATTTCATCGATATTCTGAATTCGACGGAAATGTCGTCTTACAGTTGCGATCGTTGAATGCGATTGACAATAATGGCGGCTGCTTAGTAAAACAAGATTGTGTCGATTGACAGTTCTAATGGTACAAGAAGCCATGCGAAATCCAGACGGTTTAGACTCATCACGGCCGATTGGCTTCTTGACGATTTATGAGGATGCGGGCAATCGTTTTGTCGGCTTGCGAAGCCATTTATTCGTGTCAGGATCATCTGCAAGATCAGCTGACGAAAAGGGGGAATATTAACGATCTGCGATAAAGGAAAATGGCGCGGCTGACCTGTGACGCAATAGGTGTATACTGTGTACGCGAAGCCATGCTTTATTTAGCGAATTATTTTCATCTCGCTATAAAATAAATCAGCAGGGTTAATCAGGAAGTTGGGATCAAGATGGCCGCTCAAAGAAACCGATCAGATCGATTAGCATAGCGACGATAACAAATATATCAAAACAGTCACTGTAATTATACAAGTACAATTTTCCCTTGAAAATTCTTGCAACTTTTTTTCTATACAGTCATTCCCATAAATCAGACTGTCCTTTATGTCTATTTAATATTCGAACCAGGAACTTGAACCAAGCATGCAAAGGTATCCTTGACCAGAGCTATTAAATCAATTAACCTAGTATAATTAAAGAATATTTGAACTCTACGATTACTTGTACTATCCATAGCAATAGATTTTTGTAGAAAAAATTTTTGAAATTTTAAAAAAAATTCTCGGAATTTCACTCGATCTAACTTCGCCGTGTTTCGTAACAGATATTTAAATCAAGTTCATCGTAGTTCAAGTGTGTTATTGAAACACGTGTAATTTCACTTGACATTTGTATTCGCTGAAAAAACTGAACAGCAACAAGTGCACAAGCATGTGTGAGGTAAAAGATAGAAATGAAATGCAAGGAATGAAAAAGGAATAAAAAAGTAATGAAATGTAATTGAATGAAAAAGAACAAATTTTCATGGACGAAGTACGATAAGCTTACGGATCTTTTATTTTTATCTTTTCTTTTTTTAAGTCTTGCAGATAATATCAAAATTCTTCCCGAAGTGGTCACGAGTCTTGGTGAACATAAAAATTGAAACAGTGCTTAATAAGCTCCGGCACGGCAAGATCCTTAAGGCGTAATTAAGCTTGTCGCTTTTAAAATCCGGACGACCAGGCTGAATCTCGTAAACCTTGCGAATCTCCAACGGGAGAGTCACGAGATCCTCTCTCGGGTAGTACGGGGATAATTAACATTCTGCAAGACTCGGCAAAGTGCGAAGGCAAGACTATCGCAACCTGACCAGCATCTATAGCCAAGAGATTCTCCTACTAGCGATAGAATCTAAATTAAATGCCTAATTAATTGGCTGCTTCCATTCCTCGATCAGTTTCTCAAGTCTTCAATTAATTGTCTTGTATATAGGTATATACCGATAGTCAATGATATCAGAATTTATCGCTCGTTCAATCCAGCCGGAAATGAGCTCCTTGGGATATCTTGGTTTCATTGATTTCCGGTTTCGTTGAATTTTCCACTAATTTGCGAATTATTTGTCAGCGATGATCAAGAGAGGATAGAGGTTTGAAGTTTTTTGAAAAAAATCTATCGAGTTTCGATCAAGTTGATGACAATAAAAAAAATTATTGAAATTGGTAAAATATGAAATTTAATGCTTTCTATGGAAATGTAAGGTAAAATTCTATAGGATAGCACATGAAGCCAGGTAACTATTCCTATAATTGAATTTGCATCCAGATCATAGAGGTTATGTTACGTATTACGTTACAAATATGAATTGTCCTTTAAGCTCGTAGTATATTCCGTGATCTAGTAACACAAAGAGGGAAGATCCGAAAATTAAAATTATTCGTATCATAAAATTAGATTAACCAAAATTTTATAAAATTACATTCAAATTTATAATTAACACTGCATCCCGATATTTTCAACAAGATATAGTTATCAATAATAAAAATTAGTCAGACCTAAAGTTATGTTGCAAAGTAGACGAGTCTACTTTATCAAAATACGATCGATCTAGAACAAAAAAAATTAATAAATATGTTAAAATATATTCGAGCCATAGGACGTTCCGTTCCAGCAATGCTATATTTCCGGATTGCCCTAGCGAGTCCTAGCAATCGTGCAGGGATTACGGTTTCCCGAGGAAAAAAAAAGAAAACGGATAACTAGAAAGCAAGATCGTCTTGGGATTTCTAGGCTCTGAGTTAAGTGAAAGAATAAAAGCGCCATGTCGGATAGCTCGACGGTGGGAGTGAAGCAGAATAAAAAGGGATAAGCGTCCCATCGGGCAAAACTTAACGGAATCCTCTCATCCACACGTTCATTTTGGTTTGCGTTTACATTCGGCTTGGGCATTTGTCCTCGGAGATACAGGTACAAGGAAAACAAAAAAGAACAAAAATTTGGATAATATATATATTCCTAGAAATGTCAACTTTAAAAATTTTATTTTTCTCGAAAATTAACCAACTACTAAATTTTTGACAAAATTTCCGAAATTTTTTTTCTTTTTTAATTCTGACAGTTCACTTCATTTAATGTTTCTCGTGCACCTATTGCCATTTGCATTATTGAACTGACACGACGGAGGATTATAATAATAATATAATTAATAATTAGTATATAATTCAAAATCTATTCATCAGCAAATCGTTAATTAAGAACAATCTCATTAACTAGTTTAGTTCAAACATGGAATTCAACATACAGCAAGCGGTATATGCCATTGTCTCATTAAAATTGTGTATTGTAATATATTCTATGACCATAAAACAATGCTTTCCTTTGACGAAAATTTTAAAAGCGTCCATTTACTTTTCACCCTTATATGAAAATTCCCGAGAGTTTATTCCGCGACTTTTTTTCACCTTTAACTCAAAACGTGACGCATGGATTCGAGTGTGTACCCAGTGGTTGAACGATCATTATTTACGGAGGCTGCGGTAGACAGGCAGTAAGTATTTGCTCTTTGTGGCGTTACACGTATTACCCAGACCCAGTCGCATAGTTCAAACGCTCTTGGTACTTTTGTACACGAGGGGTAAGGGGAGCTAAGGTTCCTCTTCTGGCAAAAAGCTTCCGGCTGCGTATGGCAGACCGAATTTGATGAGCAAGTGATAAGGGTACTTAGTTGGTTCACATACGCTCGAGCGGAACTCGTGAGGAAGCTACTATAGTCAAGTGACAGGTTAGGTAACGATGTTCCTGGCGCTAAATTCAAGGATAATTTCAAAGATGAAAGATGAACATTGGATTTTCATTAATTCCGATCAATCAGATAAAAGAAAAATTTTCCATAACGTGAGAAGCACGATAGTATTATACCAAATTTTAACAAAATATTTTCAAAATTTCAACAATTAAATTTTTTTTTTAAACAATCGTACATGTGTCCGAGCACCTCACCACGACGTTACAGGAATTCAAATCCACCCGTTGTGGTACATGATGATCATCCCTTGGTAGATGATCGTAATAAGATTGACGATGACGTCACGAAACGTGTAGACTTTCTTAATGATATTCACAATAATTAACAATGCATTGTTACCATAATAACAATCTAATTGATATTTCCAATACATTTGGTCACAATTATTTATTTGTCATATGACGTCACGCTCGCACTCAGATCCTGAGCATCCAAGTAGTTCGATATGTCCAAGATCCGGTCAGCCGATGATCAGTGGGTTCGCGACTAGACAAATCACCAGGCTGCTATCCTAGAATAATTTCAGGGCAGGGCCGCAGGATTAGAAGTCGATTCGAGTCTAGATACAGATCGCACCGTTACTACCGGAAGTTCTTCTCAAGATCCCAAGAACGTTCGAGTTTTCGGTACTTAGGTATGCCAAAGCCCTGATTACTTGATTAAAAGCGGGACCGTGATTCATCAAGGATCACGACCTCTGCCCTGAACTCATCTCCAGGAGTCCCTATTGATCGAATGATCCCAATAGCAGGAAACCGGGCAAGAGCGACGCCATACTTTATTCGGTTATAAAATATTAGGGGTGCCTACCCTACTTCCGGGACCCACTGTTTCCCTGATCCCCGTTTCACTGGTCAGTGTTCTACGACAGACTGGTTCACCCTACGATACATTGTCATACTTGTTTACTCTTTCTTTTGTACTTTCCCACTCTTGTTTATGTCAAGCCGAATCGCATGTTGAGTCGCAACGTTTTCTTCTGTCGCCTATTGTTCATATTTTTTGAACTAACTTATTCTCTTTTTTTTTCAGAGTTTCCAAGTGACCGTTTCCATTGGTATTGTTATAAGTAGCTAATTATTTAATATATAAAAAAAAATGTTTGATTGCACGTTCTATTATGTTTATTAGCTTATGGTTGTGAAGCTTGAAAATTCTTAAGCAACCGTATAATTAGGAACTTGGTTGACCGGTTTCCGGAGAGGAGTTTTACCTAAACTAATAAAAATGGGAAACTTCACCTATATTTTGGCAGTGATGGCTGCGCCTCCAAGACCTCGTAATCGCTCGACTAACAGGTAGCGTGTAACTCGGCAATGGGACATTTATGCTTCTCGAGATGCGGGACTTGGTTAGAGGCCAGAGTGAGTAGCGGGAGTGTAGTAGACAGAAGAGGGAGAGAGAGAGTCTTATTGACGGGAAGAAGGAATAAAGGAAGAAGGAGAGTGGTGCAGTCGGCTTATAGAAAAAAAGCTTCAAGTTTTACTCCACTACTTTACGACCTCAGTTCTTTTCCCTTTAACCTGAGCATTCTTCTGCGACACCTAGCGGCCATCTTTTTTTTTTGTCGTCTGTCACTGGCACTATCATAAATTATTTTAATCTCCCTCTCATTGTTCTTCAAGAAAAAGGGAGCAGGTCTCTCCTCTCTTTCGCGACGTCTGCCAGCTAGGAACAATCGTCGATCATTTCCTTGGGTTGCTCTCTGATTCTAATGGCCTTCCGATCTTTGCCGATACCACCCGATCTCTTCCGAAGGTTCGTCGTCTCCTTAAAAAATGTTTATCTCGGACAGCGTTAAAGTTTTTATTTTTTGTCATATGAGAAATCTGACAAAGGTGTAGTCGGCTTGTAAAAAGTTTGGTCAATGACGTTATATGTCGTGGATGTAAATGTGTGTAATGGATGGGAAGGAACAAAGGGGTTGAAAATACGGAAAAGAATTAAGAAAGAAATTCTTGGTTAATTAATCCAGCGGAAAAGTTCGTTCGATTTAAATTCCTTAAAATTTTGTTTATTACTTTTACCTATAGGTATCTTGGAAAAGTGCATCCGGGCTCTTGGTTTTTGGTATCCGGAAAGGGACACCAGGTGCGCACGTGTCACTGGTAAACAAGGAATTTAAATTGCTCGTGTGAAATATTGCGACGTAAATCGCAGCTGAAAATGGGAAAGTTTCGAATGCGAATTCGGTACGTTTAATCGGTATAAAGAATAAATGACTCTGTATCCAGCATCCGACTCAACCTCTTTCTCACGTGTTAAAGCTATGACAGAATTCTCATACGTATACTATGGCATCCATGGAAAAAAGACTTACGGTAAAAGTTAATATGCTTTCTTTTTTATTTCTCAAAAGTTTACGGTACGTCCGTAAAAAAGAAATTTGCAGAATAAATATTATCCAAGGGGTCGTCGCGATATTGCGAAAGTGACTTTCATTAAGAGTTGCCTTAATTGCAGAAAGTTGTGTGCCGCGGAAATCGGATTACATTGAAGTGAACATGCATCTCATTTGCATTGCGCGATATCGTTATGTCGCGAATCGGCATTAAATTATTTGCAATAAATTGAAATAATACAAAAATTCTAAATTTAGCGTTTACATAAGATGACTGAAAAAAATTTATATAATTCAAATGTATAATTTACCACTACGATACGCCATTTCGAATCGTTGTAAATTTTCAAATCAAATTTTTGCACTTTATACATTTTTGTCGATATCCTCTGATTGGCAATTAGGTTATCACGTGATATTGATAAAAATTGGGTAAAAAAATTTGTTAATATAAATCCCGTAGCTGCCAAGTCATTTACCTTTGACGTTTCGAAACTTTATGGAAAGCTGTCTAAGGGTGGAATTACGATGTCGTAATTCAAGGGTGGTTGTTGCCAGCGGCAGGAGTCTGGAGAAATGGCGACTTCGCGTAGAGCCGCAAGAGGTCGTCGTATTACGAGAAGGACGAAAGGTTCGCGGCACTGGAAAAGGGCTGGGTAGTTTGTACGGGGTTGAAGCCCCAGACTTCATAATACCATGGCGCGCGACTTGATAAATTGTGGTATTTTTGATACAGAGAAAAAAAGTCCCATCCATTGCGAATAGCCCGCTTAATGGAATCGCTTGGATGACGCGAGTGAATAGCAATCGGATTTTCAGAAAAACTACTAGAGTAGATTTCATCTAGCTTTATATTTTTCCATACATCAATATCGTCAAAGACTCAAAAAAATATCAACACTATAAATCTCGAGTATAATATCAAAAAAAAAGAAAAAAAAAAAAAATCATGAAATAGAAAAAAAATAATAGAAAATTCATAACTACCCAACATTCATTTGCGTCATATTATAAGTTGAGCGTCGACGATAAAATTGTAAAAAAAAACTTTTTTCTCTCAAAACGATCCCCGGCATACTTAATCTTTTCACTTTTGAAAACCACCGGAAGTCTTATCGAAAACCCATTTGGGGTAATTTCCTACATCGAAATCACATAAAACGATCAATCAGTCCGCTACCGTTCAGGAATGTTGGACTGTCCAGGTTTTTCCTCGAACCCCTATCATTGGCAGCAGCAATGTCTACCTTTTTCACGCAGACACCCGTTAGAAAAGCCAAAATGTTTTTTGCCCAGTTGCAACGTACTGCATCATCCTCACGGAGTCAGGGCGCAGCAGCCAAGACTATTAGCAGACGACAGATATCGCTGACTTTATCGGGCGATCGGGTTCTCGGCCTTTAGGGCGGGTTTGCAGGGAGCGACTTGGAAAGTGGAGGTTGAGACGGCAGTTTCTATAGGTACAGGACGCAGGGCTGGTTTGGCATTGTTCGTTCGTCGAGACAAGGAACGACGCCCGAGTCTTATCTTCGTGGACGCGTGACTGGGCTATGACATAGGGGTGGAAAGTCTGAAGGGGATGAGAATATCGTCGCGGACGTCGTCGTAGCCGTCGTTGTCCTCAGATAGCGTCGCACTTCTGACGGCCGGCGCCGGTTACAACCCTCGCAGAAAATAGCATACCGGTACAGTCGCACATTACGAAATAGACCTAACGGGACGGTGCGACCCTTTTCCTATTGGACGTTTCTATGCTGAATTTCGTCGAAAATCCTCAGTGTCCATAGCAGCGATGCGATATTTCACTTTAGGGAATAAAGCGAAGAATTCGGGTCTGTGATTATTTATGTGGTCAACATATGTAGATACAATCCTTCTAGAACATTCTCGTGGGAAATTCCTAATAGGAACGAGAGGGTAAATAATTGTAAGAATAAAGTGTGCTATTTCGTTGCTGTTAAATTTTGGCAAGTTTCCCACTATTGACGAAATTTAAGTTGGTCAAAAAAAGGGCATCGTTCATTCCAAGAATATTTTTCTCCGAGAATCTTAGTATCCAGCGTGCCAGAACGAAGTCAATTTAATTTCCATAAAATAAAAAGAAAATGAATAGAAATCCCAAGAGATGAAAAATTCGTTCAAACTTCTTAAAATAATATAAATTCTCCAAGTGCGGTCTTTGACTTTAATTCAAATCAAATAATTCATTTTTTCAAAGAAATCACAGACCGAATATAACAAAGAGGGTAATCTCGGATGTTGGGATGGGGATTTTTAAATGACGTAAAGTGCGTTCCCACTGGGTTTGTTAGGGCTCCATCTGGACGCCTGGCGTCGCGACGGCTTACCATGGGCTTCAGACTCGATTACTTCAGTATACCTCGGCGAACTACTGGTCGAAGTAGCCAATTAAAAATCTCTCTCTGGAATCTTTTAGCAAGGGTGTCGCCGTAGGGATGGGACCAAAAGACCCTCGAATGAGAGTGACCTTCCAAGCTAATGAATTGTAGCGGGTGACAGCTTCCAGTCATGGACCCATAGCGTCTATGGGATGCGTTAGAGATCGACACGTGGGCAACCCGCTGCTCGATGCATAAACAATAACCATAATAAAAGGGACGAATGAACGTAAAAACTAACGAATAAATACAGGTGCAGCTAAGCAACAAAAAAATAAGAATCCAAATTTTAAAAAACCAAAAAGAATCCCCATATACGATGCTTCTAAAAAAAATTACACTCGATACACAAAATATATATTTTTGTAATTTCGCTATAATAATTTATGACCTAGATAATTGTTTCCCTCAATATCAATATAATCAACATATTTTACGTTACCGTATTAAGAGCCTCCCGCATAATCAACCGCGTTGCTGTCAATACATCCAGTCCTTATCAGAATTGAAATATTGATAAATTCCACTTGTCCTTTCTGCACTTTTATAGTCATACTTAGGATAACGTGCACTCTTCCTAATGAACTACATGCATCTCCCATATACCATCCTCAAGATTCTCCCGTGGCTTTTGCCTCCTCTTGATATTTTTATTACACGTCCTTTCATCATCTTCCACGTACAGACGGAATAGCCATATCCCAACAAGTAATACAGACTGTTCGCAATACGTGCTCTTGGCAAGAAATTCAGAAAGGCAAAAAAAATATTAGACAAAAAAACAGCACTGGCCATTAATTTTCCAAGCGTTTCCTCCCAACCCCCTCGCAGCCAAGTTCAATCCTGATAGGGTGGAATCCACATGCGAGGTGAATAAAATTTTCGAAAATCTCCCACGGGAGACAAAAGAATCCGAAACGACGGGCGATGCATTTCATTATTCGCGATAGGAATTCTAATTAGTATTCGTATATCAGTTCCTTCATTAAGCTACGCCATTGTGACTCGATATCGAGTTTTCACATGCTTTCAGTTCGACTGACGCCTTCATTCCACGTATATACATATATGCATAATTATACGTACACGACTACGTGTTATAAGCGTCCCCATAGATTTTAATTAACAATGATTACGAGACACCCCACTTCTTTTTTTTTCCTCTCTTTTAACGTCCCTGACAAGGCGACAGTGGGCGGGTTCGTAACGCGCGACTGCGAGAATATTCGTCCCCGTAGAATGTGTAGACGCTTTTTACGCGCGAACAGGTCTCGACTAACGAAGAGAGATTGAAGCAGGCCGATACGAGCACTTTAGGCACGGACAAGCTTCCCTTCGACAAAGTACAAAAGTCCTCATTAATTGTCGAAGGCAAAACTAACGGGCTACGTACATACGTAAGGTAATGCCAGAGAATAATAAAGTTGCATACAGTACATAATATCCAATAATAATTGAAACGAATCGGTCAACGCAATACTTGAAAAATGAGCGCAGACTTTAATAAGATATAAAACACTGCTGAATGCCTGTTAATCCGTCTGTCTTGACGTTTCGAGCTATCTTGGTGTTTCGATAACATTTAAAGGGAAGTTCTCAAAATTTAAGCTGTCCAGTGCACTATGGAGCTGGTGCAAATAAAACCATGTACCAGTACGAAACGTGTACCAAACCTTCCTCTTGTACCCTTTGCGCAGTACTTGGGAGTGCACGTGACGCCTACGGATTCTGCCTCTGGTGTTTTGGCTTTATAACGTGTGTAACTTGTCAGACTTGTCTTATCGAGACAATAGAGTAAGTTGCAGTTGCGGTGTGACGTATCAAGAGTATCTTTATGTGTATAAGAGAGAAACAGATATAGGACGACGACAGAAAAGAGATCAATCCTCAAATTGTTTGACTCTATACTAGTTCCAGCTTCTGTGCTATATATATTCACTCTATGCCTGTTAATTATTTCTCGGTGCATTTATGAGAAAATTCTATTACGGCATTGAGACGAGGTAAGGTTGGGTATTGAATTTGCCTATTGAATATAGAAATAGACGACGTACGACGGCGTCGTGAAGCACCAGACAATGACGTCTGCGTCAAGGGAAAAAGGTCGAGCACCATCAAGACTGTATTGTGAGATATAATAACGTTAACCATAATTCTTTGAGACTGAATGAAATAAATAAATTATGAAAAATTCATAATTATGTCATTTCTTTGTAATCTATAATAAAATGGATTTATACGATTCTGTTTTTTTTTTTTTTTGAAAAAAAAAACTGAAAAAAATGTAATTGTTATATTTAAAAATTTGTATATACGCGATATACGAAATTCTGTGAGTCTCTTACGTGCAATATGATTTTATGTAACAAGCGTATAAGATACTTTGTAAAATGAAACCAGTCTCCGGCCAGACAAAGTAAAGCCAGACAGGAGTAACATAGAGGGACAGATATACATAAAGGAGTGAAAGAGACACAAGATGACTGTCTGGATCGAACGTCACTCGATTCCCAAGACTAATCGCACGAGGTAAGAAAAGAGAAAAGGAAGACGTTGGCCAGACTTGCGGTGAGACAGAGAAGCGCAAAGTGAAATTGAAACCGAACCGCCTAGGGTGACTTATACCTACGTCTTGTTATTCCGATACAAGATTAACGTGAGCAACGTTAAAAAGGAAATTTCGATTTCGCCAAGATCATCGGTAACACTCGCGTATAAATTTTTATTAGAAAGATTCAAAGTACGTTCTTTGTCTTTTATCGAACGCCAATGATTTTTTCCTTTAGTCATTAAAGGTAGATCAATTATTCATTCGGCCAATTGTTACTGCAGGCAGGTGATAATTCTACCACGTCACGTTATTACGTCCATTTTAGTCACGCTTGCAAAACACTTTGCAGGTTTACCAGCTTGCTCGGCTGGAATGGCATCCATGTCATTAAGTATAGTCAAGATCGGCAGTGCTGGCAACCTGATATTTTTGAAATTTTGAACAGCTTCTTAACGACTTCCGGTATTAATTTTTTAGTTTTTTTTTTGTTAGCATAAAAATTATTACAATTTTTTTTATTACGCAATAATTATTTGATGAAGTTATAATATTAGTTTCGTACAAGACAGTGGTACCACCCTTGGTCACTCGTAAGGCTTCACTGCTGTTGTCACACGTGGATACGTGTATCTCAATAAAAAATGACATCGTATGCAAACTGCATGTGCAATATTTGCGCATGTGCATCTAACGTAGGGTTAGATAAATTGTTCGAGCGTCTATTGATATGTAGACTTATGCGTATATATAGATATATACATTCACGTGTGAACAGATGCTATATATAGATATAGAGCTATATGCTATTATTAGCCGACCACCTGTACACCCCGAGGCGGCATTTCGCATTGTATTCGCATATTCTCAGATTATTATTCGAATTGCAGCACAATGAGGAAATTATGGTTAACGGCGAATGTAGGCGCGTGGGATGTCTGAGACACACCAACTATTTTTCAGAGGGAGAAAAAGATTGTGCGACAATTTTTGAAATAATTTTGATTTTGTCATACCATAAGTGTGATATCGTGTTCAGAGGACTCATTTACTTGTAAAGTCATAAGAAGATGGCCCTTCAAGAAAATGATTTTATTCGTGGACGGACCATAGTTATTGATTCGATGCACTTGGGAATGAGAGGAAAAAATTAATTGTTTATTTTATTAAAGTATTATGATTTTAACACGATATTTTTGTCTTCGGACAAATCCAAATTTCATGCAATTCTCAATTTTTGTTTTTAACACAACGTAATGGTAGCTGTTAAATTTACACTAAGATGCAATTAATTGCAACTGCAATTGGCTGACTAAACGGCTTTATAATCTTAGCTGTCTTGTATCATTGACTTACATTAGAAAAGCGTGCTCGATTTCATGCTTGCTTGATCCCGACTAACCGCGTACAAATAACCATTATAGGTATACTGCGTTAATAGTAATATTATTATATTAAGCAAGTTATCGTAGAAATAGTGTCCGAGTATAGATAACACGGTAATCCAGGTACGATATTTAATACAGACTATTCGGGGTACTTAGATTGGGAATGTTGTCCGATTTCTAAATCGAATTAGAAATATGGTAGAAATAGCGATCAATATTTGATATTGATTTTATAAAAAGAATTTCAGTTACGCAATAATCGATAGAGTGTTACGATTTGAATATTTCGTTATCGACGAAGCAGACACATATTTCAGACTGTATAAGTAAATTAAGTGCAACCGTAATTGATAAGGACGTAAAAAAATGGTTAGTGACGATAATAAAAATGCCGACCGTTAAATATTATTTTGATGATTTTTCATTTTTACATTTATCGATACATCTAATAAACCCCGAATATATGTAATCGTTAATTTCGATTTTCCTCGTGGTTCTGTATTTATCAATTTTTTTTCACGTGGGCGAATGCAGCGCACTGTAAATACGGGTACTGCTGTAAATTCCCAATAAAGCTATAGGCAGTACTCGATAAACGTGTACCATGTGGCACACCCCATGGATACTTTTAAACGAGCGATTTACACGTGATGCACGCGTAGCAGCACGATATCGTAAGAACAACGAATTACTTGGTTATAACGTGGCAGTGTAAATTAAAGGTAGAAGCCGATTCGAGTGGATTAAAAGCATACGTGAAATTCAATCGATCCCTTAGAAGCTTCGTGCAAATAGACGTAATTGAATATATCTGAAGCTGAAAGAAAAAAAAATTACAAAATTTTATTAACAGACATCGTTTTCTTCGTAAATACCATATTGGAAAATTTGATTGATGCAACTAAATGAAAAATTTTCATAAAATTCAATCAGACTTCGAAATACCTACGTCAATAGAGATTATTGGACTGATCAATCGAATCAGATAAAAAATCGAAAATGGAATAAAATTTTGTTATATACTCTTATCACAGCAAGATTTCATTTACCAGCAGACGACGCGCGGATAAGTTTACGGAATTCAATGGGAATTGATCTGTAGCGTATGAAAGGCAGGACTGAGTAGGGTTGATAAATCCAGTAGGGGTGGCTAGGGTAGATCGATATATTCCGATTGGTTGGGGTTGAACGACCAGTGACGTAGTGCAGCTAGTCGCCGAGTATAGTGACAGGAATGGCGATAGACCGACAAGTAATTAGGCTAATCAATCCAATCGAATCTAAAGCACGCTCAGCCCTCGAGCATTCACGTGCACGCTCGTGCATATACGAGGTGCGTCGCGACGCGTCGCGTCGTTGATCGCTCGGCTACTGCGTTGACAAACGTTCGCTTCAAAGGACTAAACGGCTAATCCTACGTGTGATATGAATTGGTATGCTTCTATATGTATATACGTATATGGAATATATACAGGGTGTCCGTTATACAGGTATGAAATTATCGTCGGATATAATTGTCGATATATATATATATATCGATTATCTTTTATCATTAATAGATCCTAGGTAAATCTTACGCCGATCTATGGATCATTGCCAAATCAATGACGGATATTCAAGTGCAGCCAACCCTCGTTATGTTTCCCAGGACAATTGTCCTGGTTAATTAGTATCCAACGTCGGATGCATAATTACCAATTCATTTGCGATTAATTATAAGCCACTAATTAGCTTCATGCGGACGGTACCGCACCCTACAGCCAGCCGTGTAATCGTCCAATGATTTTCAGGCGTTTCGCGATAACATCAAAGCGGGTTTCAATTACCATGACTCGGTGTACCGATGCAATTACCTTACGCATTACCTTTCAATTCGATGGCAAAGTAAACTGCGTGCGAATAAATTATGACTTTTCTCAAGTATTTTTTTTTTACCTGGATTTATCATTGTTTAACGAACCCTTAGATAGCGTCGATTTCGTAACGACTGATGAAAGTGGATTATTTGAAATTTGAAAAATTTTGAAAAAATATTTAACGGTAACGTTCGGTCATTGTTGACAAATCAAAGAATTTCGATCAATTTTGACAATTTAGTCGCTGGGTGGAATTTTGCCATTTTTCAATTATCTGCCACTGTTTCGATTCGCGGTTTTATTGTGGCTGCATGAAATACGTTATATACAGGGTGTCCCAGAACTACTTTTGGACCGGAAAGTGCGCGATGGCTGGAGGTGCCTTGAGTACCCTCTCGCAAACCATTTGCCAAAATTCGCAATAGTTTTTAAATGAGAAGCATTTAAGTGGCACCAATAAAAACAAAGGATTTCCGCAGGTTACAGCAGCGTGGCGGGAGGTACACTCACGGATGCCAAAAATAGCTGCTTTGGAATAGCTTCCCACAAATTCCGCGCTTAACAAATGTTTCACAAGCTGAGCGGGCATCATTAGGATTCGTTGACAAACTACCGATATGGGCATGGGCGTGTCTTAGCTTAGACTGGAGTAGCAGCTACACGTGCAACTCGGCCTGTGAAACAATTGCTAAGCGCGGAATTTGTGGGAAGCTATTGCACAGCAGCTATCTTTGGCATCCGTGAGTGTACTTCCCACCACGCTGCTATTACCCGCGGAAATCCTTCGTTCTGATTGGTCCCACTTAAATGCTTCTCATTTAAAAACTATTGCGAATTTTGGCAAATGGTTTGCGAGAGGGTACTCAAGGCACCTCCAGCCATCGCGCACTTTCCGGTCCAAAAGTAGTTCTGGGACACCCTGTATATGTGTATGTTCGTATGAGGATTTATTGGCCGACGCGTTTGATATTTTCGACGATAGTAGCCTGCAGCTTCGTTTATGACGTTTATTAGTCCTGTCATTCAAAATGCGTCATGATTGGTTAGAACGATATCAGTCCTGTGGGCGGATATGAAACTGTCCATTCTTTAGACTCGTCTAATTAATCCATTTGATAAATTTTTACGTGACTTAAATTTATATGTATAAATTTAATATGATACAGGATTGCATATAGATTATTAAAATTAGAGAAAAAGCAGACATATTATTACGAATAATTCGGTTTTAATATCAAGCCAATTACATAAACAATGGAATTCCATATGTTCAGTGTATATGCAATTAAGCGCATTGTGCAATAGCTACGTATACCAGTATAAAAATGCAATATATATATATATATATATATATGTATATGTAACATTGAATTTTTATTTTTATATTTTTTTTCCTATTTAAATATATGAAAGACTTATTTTTGTGTTGATAGTAGTAATTTGGGTATATATGTGAAATCGATAGGAATATGTATATGTAACATTGAATTTTTATTTTCCATATGTTCAGTGTATATGCAATTAAGCGCATTGTGCAATAGCTACGTATACCAGTATAAAAATGCAATATATATATATATATATATATATGTATATGTAACATTGAATTTTTATTTTTATATTTTTTTTCCTATTTAAATATATGAAAGACTTATTTTTGTGTTGATAGTAGTAATTTGGGTATATATGTGAAATCGATAGGAATGCTCGATACTGTTGGAATTGCACGATGAAAAGGAACACTTTGGTGAAATAGCTCAATAGAGACTTACCGTGTCTTATTATGTATCTATAACTTTCTTGGAATGTACTCTGGATTTGGGGTCAATTACAGTATTTCGTTTCCGAAAATCCTTTGAATGTTTCTATTTTACGGTGGAGTTGCTATCGAAGTAGGTTTACGAGTTTTCCAGCAGCCCCTGTTACTCGAGCGAACCTAACGGGAATTGCTGTCGACGACACGCCAGGACTCGAGTTATTGTCAGGACATGTGACGCGCATCCAAATCTCTTCTGTATTTTTATCTTTGGACGCTGGATCCCAGAATCCTTCAATTTCGAGTAAGTAACGAGTCAAATAAAGACAAACCAATCCGTAAGACGAACTTCATTCAAGCTTATTTTACACTATTCAATTATACCCAATTTCGTAAACACTGTTATCCAGAACCTGAACTACCCGAAGAGGGTTTTACCGTGGGAATCAATAGAAATCCAATAAAGACCTTCAGGTAAATAGTCCTGAATAACCACGTATTGAATTGTCATATAAAAAAAAAAAAGTGTCGATAGCGATACCAATAACCAAAATTCCTTAAAAAATGTGTCATTGGTAATAAGCATAATTTTGTAAAAAAAAAAAAATTAATATCTGTCTATAATTTTTTTACAATTTTTGGAATTGCACAATATTGTATTATTTTCTATACCCTAGTGGGCGTCGAGCTTATGAAAAATTGTTCTGCTGGCAGTCAACGTGAATTCTATCATTTGTTAATGGACTTTGCTCATTGAGATATAGTTCGTTGCACGTTATGTATCCAATGACAAATGCGAGCGTCGCATTGACTATTCATAGACAATTATATTTACTCCGTGCGAGAAACATCTAAATGCTAATCTCAAATCCAATGACTCCGGTGTTTCGTGTCATAGAGCTGTGGCGCCCGCCCTCGATGTTTTGCGCAACTTTTCATGGCTTAGCTTTTACCTGTCTGCGCAATCAAATTGTCAGACAATTCTTTAGATATTCTAAAAGTCTCAACAAGTTCATTGTCAAATGCCAGCGAGACGTGGCTGTCAGTTAAAAATATAGTCACTCAAAGAAAGCTCGCAATATACAATTTGACTAGTCAAGCTACACTATACGTATTTGAAGTTCCTAACGTAGCAAATACAAACAAAAACTATATAATATATAGATATACTTACAGTACCGTGAAACAATTATTTACGGTATACTTGTTATATTGAAATTCCAATTTGTTTTGCATAAATTCATGAAATTATGGAAAACCGGAAGGGTGGCTAATAAAAATGGCTATTACCGTTAGATCTTATAATAGAGTTTATCAGGTTATTTCGGTAGCAGGAAATGTCAGGCATTGTTTGGTAATGAGAGAGCGATAATATCTTTACGACTTTGACTTTCTGGCTAAAGGAAGAAAAGCGTGAGATAATTTTCTCCTGGAAATTTTTACGGTTAATAAAAATAACAAGAGCGATAAAACTTCACGTTACGTTAATGTCAATGATCGATGACGTTTTGATTCGTACAAAATAAAATGTACGTCAATTTCATTTTTAAAAATGCACTCAGCTTTTTACTTATTAAGAACTTCCGATTAATTCACCAACAGCACATAGAACCGTAAGGCGGAAAGGAAATGCACATTGCTCATGCTAATGTATTCCAAAGAGAGCCAGTGCAAGTATTACGCGAGACCGACCCCTAGCAAACAGTACCTGAGGGCTTAGGACGGAATAGCCGTGGATTAAGTGAAGGAGCAAACTCAAGAATATTAAAGTCAAGGAAAGTCATTTCCACAAACAACGAAAATCCGTTCTCGACGAAGCGACAACTTAGATTTGTACAAAAGTATCAAAAAACAATGATAATCAGTTGCACCGTATATTTAAAAAAAATATATTAAAAAATTGCATTGCCGAACCTAACCTGGTATTTACGCTGCAAATAATTTTTTTTCAAATATTTGCATTATATACATATATTAGGCATTTGATGACAGTCAACTTTAAATTGCGAGAGTCGACCGTGCGATATTGACTGTCATCCCAACCAAACTGAAGAAATGCAACATTTGAATAAACCGCAATAGCAAAGCGAGGAGTCGCTCTTTGCATAACGACTCAATTATGATAATTTGCATTTGTCGGTGCGGCTGCTGCTGGTTTTGCGTTGCGGTGGATGTCTCCGTGTTAAAACTATGGCTATGCCAGCAGACTATAGACTGACTACCCCGACTATGCCGGCTATACGGGCTATGGTTACACTCGTTCGTTCCTATACGCTGTATGGGCGAGCAAGGGCTCCTGTGCACGAGGAGTCCCATTCACATTCAAACGGGCGGAATGGCGTAGCGAGGCAATGACGGAAGCACCGGTGAGCGCACTATTGTTATTTCAAACTGGGAAGCCGCTGCGAATTAATATGCTAATTGACGAGCTCAAAGTGTGGAACTAATTAAATTAACACGAAGGGGTTTAAACATTGGATTCTTTTTAATCGCGCAGTTTTATCGAAACGAATGGAAAGAATACATGTTTTTTATTTCATTCGTGAAACATATGACCGATCGCAACCATTTTTTTTAAATAAAATTTTTGAATTTACCGTAATTTACAAAAATTACAATATTCCCTTGTAGATGCGACTGATAATTGAATAATAATAAATTATTGGAAATATAATGTCGTATTGACCTAATACGTGTATCCGATCCTTATTTTCTCATATTTCTATAATAAATCTATTTCAGTATTGTTCAAAATATAAGGTCTACACGAAAATCATAAATTTTCAGCAACCTGCCAATTTAATATTATTGTACATGTATATAAATTAACGTTACGAAATAATTGATTGCACGGTTATCGATATCCAAGCGATTTTGACTTTCAAATTATTATCACGATGCATGCAGAATATCGGGTCATAAAATACGGAAGAATATTCACGATAAAAATTGCAATGTAAGGAAAAACGTTTGGAACGAAAATTTTTCCTTGCTTTTTTCAATTGAAAAAAAAAAAGAAAAAAAAATACAGAAAAAGTCAAGTCATTCATATTAAGCAGTTACAAAAGACGAAACTTTAGGCGGCATACGTGTACGTCCTCAAGGGTGTAAATTCGTACACCAAAAGGTGGCGAGGGAGCTAAAGTGAACCATATTAACAAGGGAGTTTAATACGCCTAACAAAGGCCACGGGAACTCGTGTCTTCGCGACATTTCATTAAGTCATTAGAATTACGTTTAAATGTATAGCAGACGAAGTGAACGTGTACAAAATGTCGTTAATTTTGGCATAATCGTATCGTATTGGCGGGCGTCGCGACGCGCGAACAGCGTGAGATCCAATTTAATATGTAAATCGGTACTCGCCCTATCGAGAAAATCAATTACGTCTAATGAATACAACACGAAGGGTAAAGGGTTTCGGTCGTTCAACGCGAATAGCTTTTACGGGTGACTGGTAGCATTGAAAATCAAACGTCATAAAATGCTCTGATAGATAAAACAATTTTCATTGGCATTCTGTACGGTGAATATGAAAGATTCCAATTTGGAATTCCCTTGCGTATGCACAGGCGCTGTATAAGTACAAGTATATGAATATGTATGACTATGACGAATCAACGGGAAGTTTCATTTGCTTCGTCTTAATGCAATTTTATGATTGTGATTGCAGCGGTTAATGGATCCTTTTTAACTGTCAGTTAAAGCGACTTCTTACTTAAGAACGATCTTTCGCTCTGCTGCACCTTCGTCTTCTTTATCGACTGAGCCCACTTTTTGTTATCAATTAATCACGCTTTCGTTCGAGCAATAACGTTTTGGGCGAGGAAGTGGTAGCCACTTTAAAATTTCATTATACCAGCTCACGTTACTGACAGATGTTATTATGTCATTGATAAAATCTTGTTATCATCCCCAAGTGCCGTTGGTAATTATTTTCAATTATTTATTCGATACGGATTGTTTACTTTTTCGAAGTTTTCTTGTCTGTTGTGTAACGATGTTCTGGGTATTTTTTGGGGGGAAATTTTGAAATTAACTTACCTTAGCAGGATCCGATTTTTCGGTTTGGTCGGTGAAAGTTTGCGAAGCTCGGGACATGGTATTTCGGCGATGTGTTGTGGTGCCATCTTGCGAGGGGCGCACGAACTCTATTCTTCCGCCCTCCACCACGATGTTAGGGGCTGGTGGAAAGCTCTCTGCGTTACCGACTGTGTCGCAATATCCTAGAAGCCCTGCTTTCTCACCGTACAGGGGGTGAATTTGTCTGCAACAGTCGATAAGGAAGGTGACTCGGTTGAAATGTGGAAAAATGAAATTTAGGAGTTGGTAAAAAAAAATATACCGACACTCTTAGAAACAGATCAGTTGGAAATGGAACGAAATAGCGATTATGAATTTTTTTATATTAATTTGTCTAAAATTATTTTGGCAACCCCATTTTTTGGTTACGTTGAAAGAAAAATAATTAAAAAAATTAATTTTTCAATTAAGTCTTTTATAAATTTAATAGATAAGAATAATTGATAAGAATTTTCAAACAGAAATATCCATTGTGCTAAGTAATGAAATTGAACGAAGAAAAGTTAAAGCACTATAAAACCATTTGTATTTAATCATTAATCATCCCCATTTTCATAACAATGGGCTAAGTCACAGCAAGCGAGGAAAAGTCAATGCCATTGTTACACTGTTATTCCAGAGTACGTGAGTATGCCAAGGGTCGGAACAATAGGGTGTTATCCCGGGAAGTAGATATAAAGTACCCAAATCGTAATACGAAGAAATCAGGTCACAGAGGTTTTCCTTTTTTTAGAGGATGGAGAAATGGGAGGTTTTATTGACCCTATAAACACAATAGTGAACCCCTTCTGAAAATTCAAATACGAACCCTCCAGTTCAAGAATTACTATTCGTGCCGCAGTCGAACGACCGTGAAAGCATCTGCAGCATCTTCAATGGGTCGAAAGACACTCGAGGAAAAATTTATTTCATGAACCCCTGGAACGATTAGCTCAATTAAAAAAATTCTCTTGGATCCGATCCAAGGAACATTTTCAATTGCGAAGTGCACTCTGAAGGTTGAGTATAGGCAGTAGAAATTTTTGAGGGTTTCTCACAGCGCCGTAGACTCCGAGGATTGGAGTTGCGTGTGGGTGACGACTAGGGAAGGAAAAATAATAAAAAAACACTTGCTGAGCTGCTTACCTGGGGGATGAAGCAGGGCGTAGCTTATCAAGACCCAGGTCCGAGTTCAAAAGAGAATCAGGTCCGCGGCCGCTGGAAGCCCTAGACAAAAAGAATTAACGTTTCGTTAGTTAAATTACCAGTGGAAAGCCAATAATCCATACAGGTCTGAACGATAATCAGTAAGCATTGCAGTGAACGATTTCAAGTGAGTATAATTTAAGGAAAAATTGAATTTTACAAAAAAAAATTTTTATAGCAAATTTTTATTTTTTTTTTTAATTTTCTCAAATTTATTTCTTCGACAATATTGTACAGTCAGTATGATTTTTGTCTAAAAATGATATTTGTCTTAAGGAATCTATGAAATTGTTCATTCCACTTTGATCGAGTATTTTGGATTTTTATTATTTTGAATTTTAACGATATGGGGTCAGATTCCTCTCGCAGCTGGTACTCTTTGACATCTAATTGTATGTATAAACACGACGTAGAAACGTCACGTTCCGTTTGATTTACGTGAACGCCGTCAGCTCGTTAACGGATGCCGTAATGGCGGTCCTGAGAGACACTTGAAATACTTATGGAAGATTACGAACTCGGAGGATGTGAACACCTGCTGTCGTAAAATGGGAACGATGGGAACGATTCCACGATCGGTAATATCGATCCTGAACAAGGCGAACGTCTTATCGACCTCTTAATTATTTTCAAAGTGAATTTATAGAGTGATTAGACGTCGGGCATATTTATCAAAGAAGCATTAGTAGTCTGCTGTATAAAAGCACCAAAGACTGTACAGGCATGTGCCGCATATAAATACGTTGGAATAAAAATTGTAGAATCCTCACTATAAGTTTCACTGGAATATCAAAGGGCCTATAGCGGCTTCTTAAGGTACCCAAACGTCGTTGACATATTACCTAATTATGAAAGCAACGTTTACAAATTAGTCGGCACGCCCGAACGCAATCGCGTCGCGATGCAAAACGATGCCAGGTCAGCGCGACCTTAATTATCCACGCCTGACCTCCTTCTTAATGCGCGATGAATAATCTCGCCTATAAGAAAGGTCACGAGGTGTCATCGTTGATCATAGCCCTAAGAAACAAATTATTCTCTGACGAAAAATTTTTTATCAAATTTTCACTTGAATTCGATTTAAAAAATGTTTCAATTCGATGTCAAAAGTTTCAAATTTAATTTTACACTTTATCTCGGGCCATTGTCGTGGGTGGTAGTAAAAATATATATAAATTTGAATGCAATAAAATTAATGCCTCGGAGCTATGTAAATTAGCAAGAACTGCTATACATAAAGGTCGGAGACTCGTGACGATCCGTAACCGCAGTGCAGCTTGGGCTGTCGAAAAATTCATTTTCAAATAGCGAGACCTCGTTAGTGAGCTTAACGTATCTTGAATGGCTCTCAAACTCATTAACTCAATCCTGCAGTCATTAGCTCAATATTTCTAGCAAAGCCCTTGGCGAACTGCCAAGTCCGTTTAAGAATACATGTGTTTATACGTACGAAGCAGGAATTAACGATATTGGATATTTACGAGATTTCCAGTGTGCCATATAATGTTTCGTAACAAATTCTACCATTCTCACCCTATTGTTACGTAATTACAGTATCTATAAAAAAAAACTTAATTCTTCCTTAATTACCCTTGTGTCACGAAATTTAATAAAATATGTAGTAAAAAAAAATTTCGATTTTAGGAAAATACTATATTTTGTGCTTTTCCACTTGCTCCCGGACGTTCTTATTAAATAATTCAGTTTTGGAGAACGAATCGTTATCGACAATCGCATGCGCTACGTGTAGCCTATTATATATTTATTCGAGATAAATTTCAAGCGAATATGCTTGAAAGCACAAAATATTCCTCTCGAAGATATGAGGAAGTAGCAATTACGAAGTTACGTCTAATTGGTAATAATTATCCATGCTTCACTCCGTTAAAACGTACACGTATACCTGCCTGCAGCATACTGCTTGCTAATTGTATAATAACACGCGGTCAAACGCGCATACTATGTGCACTTAACACCTGTGTACCACATGACTAACTTTTTTTTACATACTGCAATTCGTTTCCCGTAAGTGAAAGCCGGTGGTAAACACAAAAGAAATACGAAAATATTGAAAAAAATTATTTGTAAAATATTCCAAAAAAAAATCATTTGCCACAAAATCAATGCGTAAATCGAAAATTTATATTTTTCTACAAAAATTAACGAATTTAACGTACTACCACTGTAAGTAGTATAACTGTTAAACAAAAGGTTCCACGATAAAATACATCGAAAAAGTTAAAAAATAAAAAAAAGTATCTGTAAAATAACGTATCTTTAAAAGTGAAATGTCGCGACCGAATTTCAAGCCGTATCCGCGTAGCAACGATAAGAAAAATATGTCGCGCGAGCGACGTGTCGTCGATGGAAGCTACTTAAAGAAAGTGAGTCCAATGCACAAAAAGATAAGCCTCAGTGTGGGAAGTTAATACGTACAAAAGTATACAGACCCATATTTAGGACTGTACATATGTAATATACAAATATGAGTTACGTAGTGACTCATGACATTTACGGATTTGACGCCCACACATGTTACGCGACCAATCAGCTGTATAGATATTCTTCGATATTTACCGGACCAATAGGATCACTTAAATAACTTTTACAAGTTTAACTTTCCCAATTTTCTATACAGCCTTATCTATACGCGATCCTCATGGCTCTTTCTTATCAGCAACCTGACAGGCTTCAGTTGCATACATTGTAACCGACGAGATAATAATAGTAATGCCATTTATTTACCGCAAAAAAAAAAATTTGTGAAAAAAATGCTCAACATCAAATATAGAATTTTTAACGATCTGTGCTAATTAAAATCTTTTTTCATGGTAAACAGCCTACGCGCCAGGCGCTATGCAATGTGGATTCTCTTGAAGATGATAAAAGATCTAAGCGCGTTGATGGGCGTGAATATGTGCGTAAGCAAAGGAGAAAAGTAAACGACTACATCAGTAGCACGTGTCACGTATAACAAAGCTGTAAATGAATAGGTACATACGTATAGGTATATACGTGTATATACTAGATATGCGTTGCACGGCTGGAAGGACGCTTGAATGAGATGACTTGTATGCATAGTCCGATTTGTCCCTCTCCGGGGCGTCCCGACGCCTCTGCATTACGCGTGTAAAAGAGTTTAGGAACAAAAGGAAAACAAAGTAAAGACACGTAGAAACTGAATTTTTTTCATATTATTCCTTCTTATTGATATTTTTAATTTTAGTTTTTTTTTTTTTTTCAATTTTAATTATTTTACGTCATTTATAATTACTGTATAATCGAGTGCAGCGGTATGCAGATACTTCTTGTTATTCGACTGCAGCTACACTGACGTCTCTTGAGCTAAGCAATTGTTAACAGTGTAGAATTGCGAAATGACTCTTGTCGCTTAAATGAATAATTGAGTAACAGAGTTCCAGAGGGGAGACTGTATAGAATGATTTTGCTCTTTTTTTTTTCTATACTTGCAATTTCGTAATTGGACGTTAAATTTTTTTTTAAATTCAAAATTCAGTCGCGCCAAGTATAAGGGGGTTTGTCACCTGCTGTGAATACGTGTAATATACGTTTACTCAGGTGCGAGTTTGGGATAATTAACGTACAAAGAATACCGGAGACAACAACTACTATAATAAACGGGGTCGTCATCTGTGATAATACTACAAGTTATAATTTACGATATTTGCTCACAAAGTGATAATAAATCAAATCTTCTGAAACGTCAAATTTGAATATCATTTCCGAGTGCATAGCAACCAGATGATAACTACACGTAGTTGGGTACAACAAGCCATAGTCTATGGGTGTATTAAGTAACGTCACATGGCAAAGGGAGAATACACATATGTCCCTGTAAAAAATACCTCATACGTAATATAATGCCACAATAATGAATTTAAAAAAATGTAATAAAAAATATACAGTCTGCAACGTGTACTAAAATAATAAAAAAAAAAACTTTCAAAAAGTTTTGCAAATCAACCAACTTACAATCTTCAAGTCGCACATCGTATTGCAATTCCTGCGGTGATCGAACCCCGCGGGAACGATAAGTGCAAAAAGACTATTCGACGTCACGAAAGTTCTGGCCATTAATCGCATCTTTAGTGCGCATAAAAAAAACCAGCGACAAATTGCAATTCCCAGGAAGCCCAAAGACGCCAATGGCGGCAGATCAAAACCAACCAGACCCAAGGTGCTTCTTCGTGGCGTATCCGAGAGAGACAGGCCGGTATCCCGCAATACGGTCGCGTGTAACGATGGCTTTGAAAACCACAGACGGAATTTCGGCCGCTAGGCCCTCGCTGCATGAAACCTATAAAATTAATTGGCACGGAGAACGTTACACTTTGGCCTCGAAGTATCGCGTCTCGATGCTCCACGTTGAAGATGCCGTTACGTGGAATTAAAAAGAAAAACACTTAACACCGTCGGCGCCACATAAAGACCAAAAACCTGGATTAAGGTTATATGCTTTATTGGAGAGCACAAATATACAGTATAACTGTATATCCGTATACACATATCTCAAGTTCCGTAAAAGCTTTTAAATTACAAAGTTCAACTTAAGAACAGTATATCCCTTTCTAACTCAACGAGAACTTTGCACTTAATCTTCGGGCTTTGTATAACGCATATACAACAGTGTACACGTGCTATGAGAAAACATGGAAGTCATTGTATTATTTATGACTTTACAAGTAAAAAAAGTATCTGTAACAAAAGTAGACGCGACTAGACAATTTTTAAATCTAAAATCAAAAAATAGGGAACATCTCACGTGCATTTCCAAAATTGTCTCGTACCATTCGACTCGAGCTGGGACATTCTGAAAATGGACTTTCGAGAATCGGATGCACTTAGAATTTCGGTTAGTGTGATTCACGCGATGAGAACTCTTACAAAACGTAGAGAGAGAGAGAGAGAGAGAGAGAGAGAGAGAAAGGGAGGTGGGTTAAGAGAGCGAACGAGAGAGACGGAACGATTCTGGTCGAGACATCCGTCCAACCAGGAGACGCGTACGCAGTTGGGTAAACTAGCGTCTGCGCATGCGCAAACTCTAACCAATGCTTCCTGGTTCCCAGGACGTTACTCACGTAGCGACTGCGTCGTAATTTCGTCCAGCTGCGAGTGTCTGGGAAAACTGTATAAGCCGAGGAACGCAAGAGCAACAACAGTACGGAGTAGAAAAAGAAAAGTGGTAACAGCTACTACGACCGTAGCTATACCAACTGCAGTAGGTATGGCAGATCAAAGTCATCCGTGCCAGATATTTCATGGCGACGTCTGTGCCGCTGCCAAGAGAAATGCCGGGTGCTTCAGGATTTGCGAGCGGAAGTGTAAAGAGCAAAAGCTCGATTCGCCCGACGAAATAAATAGGGGGACGTCTCGCAAGACGTTGCGAATGCATTTGGTTTAGAATGCGTACGACTATTTACGTTGATGTCACTTTCGCGTGCGGCTGACTATGAACCGAGTGTATCTACTGGCATTAACACACAAATTCTGGTATTTATTTGTATCCTTTGCACCTACAACTTCCGGTACGGACTTTATCCATTCTGTCTGACTTGACGCTTCCGGTTAGATGGATGATCGATATCATGATTGCTTATTGAAATTACAATTTTTTTTTTTTTTTTTTTATGGAACTGAACTAGTAGTTGAAGTTGAAACACTTATTGCAAGGAAGAATCAGCTGAGCTAATTGCTTTGGGTCAGACGTGTCTTGAATGCGAACCACGAGATACATTGCTGGGATCGTGAACCGGCAACGCCTCTCGTAAGCTCTTATTCTGCCTTCTCGTAGTTTTGTACTGTTTGTTAAAAGGAACAAGTGGAGCTTGCAATTTCTTTGGCATTTTACACGTCATACCACAGTGATTTAGGTGCAATGCCGTAACACCTATATACGGTTTAATGAATTTCTCATTGCAGTGAAATAAAAATAATCTTTTTTATTATATAATTATTTGAGCTTACACGTTATTTTGTTGAGGTAATTTTAGAAACATTTTACTGGAATTTTGGTACAAATTTTATTTTTTTAGTCATTCTACGCTGAAAATTCTTTTTTTTTAAATTTTGATATACAGTTACAAAGAAAGGACGTTCAATTAACACGTCTCGCGGATGGGATGACTGTCTAACGAAGCTTTCGAGTTATTTGCACAGTAGACGCGAGCTAACGAGCGTATCCGTGCTCTCCGGTTTCTAATTTAGCGGCAATCTCCGTGGTCCATGGTGAACCGAGTACCCACCGGCATTCCCAGCATCCAGCAAATCTATTTCGGACCTTCGTAACGTGAAATATAATTACTGGCTGAATCATAACTGTTCCTACCATAACTTCGCGCAACAGAAGCCGCTCTACTCGAGAGGACTACGAGAGTCAGCAGGGCGCTGGGAACTTCATCTACTTTTTGTTACGCATACTGCGTGAGTCATTGCACCGTTGACAGCGACGCATGCCGTCGCTACGACGCGTATAAATTCAACGCAGAAACGCACATTTGTACACGAGCGAGTAAAGCGACCCTTATTTTTTTTACTTTCGCCCCTTTATTTTCAATTCCGAATACGTCGTGCTATCTCCGGTTCCAGAACAAAAAGCTCATATCGATCCCAAAAATAAATACCGTACATACATCATATACTGTAAAAATAAAGCAAATTATTTTTGCGAGTCCCAAAATAATTTTCAAATTTTTTTTTTTTTTTCAATTTATCCACTCCATTACTCCCAAGTTGATCCTCTCGTTCGATCGGCAATTGAGAGCAAATACAGGTTCCGTTATCGTGGTATCCCTGACATAAATATAAACCCTCTTTACCCCCAGCATAACACGATAACCAACTTTTTCGATGTCGACGTTATCTGCTTCGCGACTGTATAAAATATACATTGATAACGTGGCGGGCGTGACACGAGTTTCGACTCTGGGTCGACGTCCGTTAACAAACAGGAAATTCACGCGAGTCCCAGCGAAGCGTCCGGGGCCCGATTAAACGGCAGTTGGTGTTTCAACTGGCGACACCCGTTATACCGTTATCACGCGGATGACTTTATGCATAATATCAATGGCACTCTTTATCGTCATTCGTTTATACCGACACCGAACTGTCACCGTTCGTCGTTACAATTCTGACACTTTTGACAATTACTTTTATACGCGGCCGCGATTGCATCGCTGACGATTCAACGACGACACGAAACCAGTTACGGTTGACAATTTCAACAGTTGATACGCACTATGGGTTATCGTGCCAGATCGGAGAGAGCCGCGTGCGTTAATAAATGCACAGACGATTCATGCGTGTGGGTAGCATGTATGTCTCTGCCCACACGTGACATTAGACGGAATGACTGTTAACATTCAATGTTATCGGGTTATCATTCAAATTGGAGACCGATTAAGATGTACAGTGGATAAATGTTAAATCGATGCAATTTCGTTCCTCGTCAGCGAGTGACGTCACCATGTGCATTTTTCACAATAGCACGTACGAAGTGCATATGAGAATTTCTTTTGATCACGAGTCTATACTGTATTTTGCATTTTACTTCTCGCCGAGATCTATTGCACCGGAGAGAGTTGCATTCACATATGTGAACAAGTATCACACGCGTAGGTGGCTCGAGAGGCTACCTACACATGGTACCAGACGGAACGACTGCATCCTTTCAATATTATTATACGGCATTGCCGGTACTAATTGTCTTGGTACACATTGGAGTGGCCTTTGCTTTTTTTTTGCCCTACGAGGGAAAGGAACTTTTGCAATTTTATATGTGGGCAAGAAATATGTTTTTCTTGGCAAATTATTAGTCTTTTTTAACTTGCTGTTATATGCATTTTTTATTAACTGCATTATATCGAAGTACAGTTCAGGAACGATGTGTTACGTCAGCACTGACATTTACAGTGCACGTACGTACTTATAGATACTCGTCACGTGTATCTTTGCTGGATTCAATTAATACTGATGAATCGATAATTGACATTTGAAAATAACGTCGATAAGACAATTGGTCGATATTACGTGTCGTTTGCATACGAGGGTACTAATGCGCTGTGTAGAAGCTTTCGAAAGTGAAATCGTCTCAATTGATTCATATGTGACTTTATTCGCAATACATATCAACAGTGTAAAAATATAATGAAAATATCGTTAATAACGATTAATAAGGAAGACTAGGCTGGGAGTATTTTGAAATTTGTATAAAGTGAAATTCTCATGACGTCATTACCGTGGAATTGACGGATGACGTTTATAGTAATATATCATATATCCTTTTAGGGTAATAGGATACATTTTATATTAAATTGCTATATTGTATTTAAGTTCCAAAATATTTATATCCACGCCACTTTCGTATTTCAGGGTTAATATTTCCCAATTCACATTTTTCATCTATCATATTTCGCAAGTTCCCGTCTATTTATCCCGAAACAAAGAGATCATAAAGAATTTCATAAGTGGCGTTCTAAAAAAAAACTCGCAGCGTTATACTATATCAACCCACGCATTTTCAATAGCGAATGGGGCCATTCTAAGTGTCCGTGTCATAGAACGGCGTCGTTAGGTAAGAGCACGTTAAGCTGACGTCATATAGTGTATCTACATTTTGAAATGGTATTAAAAAAATTTTATTGTAAATAGAAGTAAAAAAATTTTTGCAAAAATTATTTCTCGGTTAAAAAAATTGTTCCATATACTCACTACCCGAATAACGCGTGCTAGATGTATACAGGTTTCGTATCGCAATACTCTTCCCGACGATTATGCGCATACCTACCATGAGGGTGCATATCCCAGTGCATCAAGGTGCATCCACGAACCAAGTGAGCGCCTAAGGTTACTACCATCGGCTGACGGAGTCATTACGTCATTACAGAGTTACACGCTCGAATAGCCGACGCTACAAATTATAGAGATACCCAAGAACCGGGGCCCGGCATGCCTCCTGCTAACTACGAAGCGGCCTGCATCCCGATGCAAGTGCATACTGCATGCACGCGGAGTATGCATACCGCGAGAAGCGGCATCGCCTAAATATACGTATTGTTATCGTGATTGCCCGCATCTTCGCTACGTCGGACGCGATTCGCATAACGAATTCCGCCTTATCTCGTCCCGTGCAACATAGCCGCAGCAAATTGTCCAACGAAGCTTCACCTTGAGCAACATAGGAATTGCATACTTCCTGGGAGAGGACGAAAGATGCAAGTGCATCGATTCAGAATGCACCGAGTAGACATAACGTATAGTACCGCATAAAGAACCGCGAGTCTTTTACTTTTTTTACGCGTTTCGAAATGCTCCGATAAAACGCACAAAAAGATACAATGGTACCACGACCTTTCATACGGTGTAGGGCGACGCGTGCAGACCGTATCAAATTGTTAATTACAAGTTGCAATGGAAACGCTCCATTAATCCCGATTGACGTTTAACTCATATAAACGCCTTAAGAGTAAATTCGCTGACGGAATGATTTAAATTAGACTGTCCAGATTTAACGAAGATTACGTAAGGCCTGATACGCGTTGATATTTGTAGTCTGTATGTTCGAGCTGTTTGAGAATTACCCATGATGCCTCGTATTTTTAAGCGTAAATATACACGTGCATTTATCAATGCATTACTCAGAGGTCATTAACTGTACATCACTGACGACCCTAAAGAGATCATTTAAGAGGATAGGCTGGTAATACATTACAAATGATGTATAAGTAACAGCAACGTATTACCAAAGCAATGATCGAGGTGCTCTAATGCATCCTGTACGAGCATTAGTCTCGCTATAGGTACTTCGCATATCGTACCTTATGATCGTGTATCCTCTTGTACGGTCGGGTATCCTCGTTGCGGCAGGGAGCGAACGTGCACGATTATAAAAGGGGACAGAACACCGAAGTCCGAGGAGTCAAAGTAAAGAAGAAACGCGTGGGCCATGTAGGACGGTTCCCGTCGTTGTCCCGTCTTGTCGGCCGCCATGTTTATATCTATGCGTTTATCCATCCGTACGTAACGTCATACGCGCATAAGTGCTCACGTATGTACACCCGAGATATATCTATAGCACAGTGGGATCACTCGCTTGCATAAGTGGGCACGCCTTCCTTGTCCTCCTCCTTCGTCGTCACAACTATCAACCAGCGCTACATACTTCCAACTTCGCTTTCCTCGAACTACGCTTTGTATTATTTTCATTGCGCTCGCATTCTTCGAAGCTTTCTAGGGTGATTCCACTGGTAAATGGACAAGCCACAATAAATCGAGGCATCCATGCTATATATATCTGTATATAGTGATTTTAATACGGCTGGTCCGTTTACCGAAAGAGTTTCTTAAAACATTTTTTTATATTCATGCTGTTTCTTATATATGTATATATTTATACTGCTCACCGGTTGTGAGTGAGCGCCGAACTAAGGGCGCTTCGATCGCTGTAGTCAAACATGGCGTCGTCCTCCAGACAGCGTCAAATTGACGAATGGCATGATTTGCGACGGTTGCTTTAATACTGGATATAGCAGTGTGGTTTAATATTGAGAAAACAGTTTGGATATTTGTGCGTGAGTGTCGTTGACATTTTAATCTAGCTTGACTCTCGAGAGCTTTATTAACGACGGATGGCAGTGTTCTCCTTAGCAAGTTGTTGATTGCAATTGTTTACTGTGGCACGTCGTCTACGTGATAATAAGGTAACTGGAATTGTCTCTTACTCGAACTATCTGGAGTACGTGTTATACTAGGAAATGATAAGCAATGCTTACACACTACCTGATAGGATTGTTCACTATTAATAAAACTTCGTAAATTCGTTCTATCTTTTATACAGTTTGTAGTAGCATTGTTATCGGTTTGTTCCGAGAAGCACTCGTGACGTGAATAACGTGCGAGCAAATTGTAGGTTATAAATCTTTACAGGATATTCGATGACTTCGTGAAAGTGTTACCTGTACGGTTTATGTAACGATATGTAAACTGATGGTCATTGGTATTTACGATATATGGCGTAGTTTATTCTTCTAGTTCGTTCTTATGGAAAATACTTCCTAGTTCACTCAGACTTCCCATTGGTTGAGACTGAAACTCCAGGCGTTATTATGGGATCTCAGCAGGGTAGCGCATGTAATTATCTCACGTCGGATCGTCAGTAGAATAAAATGAGATCGACAAGGTGCGGCGATGAGAAAGGAAGGAGAGAGGAAAAAGAAAGTATAGAATCTTTCACCGCCTCGTCAAATTTTCTCGTTGCCCTAACCTGTTCACGCTCCCATCTTATACCTAAGTAGATACCTACTGACCCCATGGTGTCACGTCGTTAATCCCATGGATCTCAAGACCCCAAAGGCTCTTTTTCACATGACTTTGCTTTTATACGGCTTTCGCTTTTGATAGCTTCGATACAGGGTCAGAAATGATCTTTGACCCAGATACTATACTGATTTTTTACCACGATAAATATTTATGCTGCCGTTCATTCAAGAAATGATAATTTTTTAAAATTAATTGAGTTTACAGGAAATTTTGAATTTCTCGCTTACTAGATATATCACTGTAGTGCACATACTGTATTATTATATATGAATGGTCTTCCATCAACGTATATTATACACTGTGCATGGTGTAGTACTACCAAGAGTATTTATAACAATTTTTTTAAACTGATAATGAAAAGTATAACGACATCGAGTCTCTTCTCTGTGCAAGGTTCATCAAACATGTCATCACGCTCGAAGATGCGTAAATCCTGGACGCCTCTTCAACGAGCACACGTCGCATTTATGAAGCATGAACGCGTGATTAGAGTCAATACACCGATGAAAAAATGTGATCGGGTCAAGAAGAAAGAAATAGAAGTGATATTTGTCCGCGTTAAAGAAAGAGGACACAGCCCACGCACGTCGGAGGGTCCCTATATTCACTTAACGCAGCATCCATTCTCCGAGTCTGACACGCGGTAAATTTTCAAACGTTCCCGACTGAATTACTTTCCGGGAACGAGGAAGGCAAATAAAGAAGAAAATTAATCAAACTCACCTAAGTACCCAGTCGATCGTGACTTTTACCAGGAGAAGCAGATAAAAAAAAGAGAACCTAGAAACAAGATCAGCAGCACCTTAAGGGTTACCGTGTTCCAGTTGCCTAAGGCCAACTGCAACTTTAGCTCCAGATGCAATCTGACTGATTACCTACATGGAATAATTTCCTAAAGCCATTTTTACTCGCGGCAACCTCAAAAGAAGCACTTGGCTGGTACCTAGTCCGCATGAATGAACGCAGACCTCACACGCTCGGCTTGCGAGTATTTATAGTGCATCTACTACGAGAAGGCGCTCATAAGGGACCTGGTGATTAATCGGTGCATCGGTGAATGGTGGATGCATCTACTGTGATGATGCACTCCCCGTACTCCTTCTCAGCTGCTCAGCCGTTGGCCGCTTGTCTCTTGTCTTCTTGGGTCTGGAAATCGCTCGAGCCTCTTCCGCGCGCAGCACGATCAAAGTGGCAGGAAGCGTTTTCTACACAGTGGGTGTAAATCTTGCAGCATCGTGACGAAAGACGTCGGCTTCCTTAAGATCGGACGGCTGGACCAATGAGGATACTCTTCGTTTCCTCTGTACCCATAACTTTTCTATTATTTTCATTTATACAATTTTTCATGCGACTCTGCGATACAGTATTAAATTATATTAAGTTCAGTTTAAATTACATTACATTATTCGACTGTAACTTCTTACATTGTTATTTATAGTTTGATTATTTGCATGGTGTAAATTCCACAAAAATACCCTTCGTACAATTAAGTACTGACGTGCCTGATTATTGTTCTTGGCAGCAGATAATTTTACCAGATAATACCAGACTTTTGCCAGATAATTTTGCATTGTTACTCATTCGCCAATTGCATTGATCGACCTTGTTGACAGAGATTAACTGACGTGTTATTTATAATATAAGGAGACAGCATTGGCAATTACTTTTTTTTTTATGATACTCGATATTTTAATGGAATACATTTTTTACGCCACTTATTAGTCACTGACAGTAACAGCCAGTACGCTTAGTTACAATTGCATGGGCGGATATTGCAAATTCCATCGTTTTAGATGCTTATTTAGTTGACCTTCAAGTCTATTTAGAATGAACCGCATGTGCGATGCCAAGATCTTTTTTTATCACAGGAAATAGATATAGACAGTACAGGGTGGAAACGTATGCTCGACGTAAGTGCACTTAAAAATTTCCATCGTTAAACTTTATCATGGATATTACTATACATAGCATTTTGATAATATTCAAAAATTCGTACATCTCCCTCTGCAATCTTATAACTCACTGTGTAATTTAAAATTTTCAATCGTTCTACCAATTTTAATATCTAACATTTTTTCATATCAAACGAGTCTCCGGTTTATTTACTTAACGCTGTTCCAGTAGGAAGCTGATACCCCTGGTCCAGCTACAAGAGACACCCATCCGCGGAGCATCGAACACGTAGGTTCCTTTTAAACGAAAGCCTCGTTTTTTGTGCGTCTAAAGGCAGAAAGCTGAAACTCGTTCCAGAAGTGGCCAAGCAGCTCGACTGGAATAATTGGGCGAAAAAGGGCCGCCTCTCCTCCAAAGGCTCTTACGGCTCTACGTTCTTGAGCCTCTCTTGGCTCTTGAGTCTTCGATGCATGATTTAGCCCATGTCCCATTTGGATGCAAAGCGGCTCGTCAGACGACGCCAAGGGATACGCAGTCTCCACCTTTACCACGTAGGAGCGCCGCGACGCCCAATTACCTGTCACGTGACACCTTGGGAGTCGAAATGGCATTTGCGATAAGAAAATATAAAATACCTTGGTACGATCCTCATATTTATCAAATAACACGAAAATGGCGAATAACACCCCAAATTACATTATTTGTCTCATATTCGACCTAACAGTATTGATTTTTCTACACGTGTCACAGCTTTAGGTTATGTTTGGATTTCAAGAGAAGACAAAATTTAATTCATTTTTTATTCCATTTTATTACGAGTCAGGTTAATTTTATTACGTGATCGTCTTGTTCCCCGGCTAGTTGTACGTTCCGTACACGTGCTCAACGTTTCTTTACGTTTACTCATGGTAAACAATAAAAGACATAATTTTTATAATGCTTTTCTATTGCCTCATACGCGTTAATGCATAACGTCTATCGATTCCTGCGTGCGAACGCACAACGTTCGGAATCGATCATGTAAACCAATTCCATTAGACGGTTATTTGTGGGCATTGAAATTTCGTCACTTAGAAACCAGTACGTGGCAGGACACATCAAGACCAGAATTCACATAACGTCAACTCAAATCCTGTCGACCATAAAATAACTTGAGCTTTAAACGAAACGATATAAAGACCAGTCGATTTGAATTATATTTTGAAAAATTATATAATCTCTCAAAAAATGCATGATTATTAAATCGCAATGGCGCCACTTCCTTATCGTGTATATAAACCATTTTCAACGAACGTTCAATTGTGTCAACTGATAAACTACAATGTAGATACATATATATACATATCTTATCCATTTAGTTCGCCCGTATTATATGTATTTACCTATCTCACGCGTATATATATAGATATACGAGAATACAATGTCGATGCGGGCGTATATAAAGCACGTACAGTGCTTATAATCTGACATCAGAGACAAGTGTCGGATTATCGAAGCGTGTCGAACGTTATGGGAAAGATTCGTATAAGCGCGAGCTACCGGTCATGCCTGAAATAGCCTAAGGACAGTATGGCGAGCGTGTGAGCCTATCGAACTTATTTCACACCGAGTAGATCCTGTAGCATTTCACTTTTGATCTATATATATATATATATATATATATATATATATATTGTGGTGTAATTACACGGTGAATAAGAGAGCTAAGTATGGGATCAGTGAAAAGATTGATAACCGTGATACGCGTAAGCGTAATTTTATATAAGGCCTAATTCTAATACTTTTATTGTATTCGATTTTTTAAACTGAAAAAAATTTTTGAATAATTTAATTATTAACAATTTTTTTTAAAGATTCTGGTTTCAGAAGAATCATCCGCGCGCCACGGTTACATGGACGCATGCCTTCAGTCAACCGTGCGTATCGACGACTCGGTGCATCTGGCATCTGATGCGGCATTCGAGCAAGATTATTTTTAACTGGCTAGACGGCTATTTACGTGTATTCACGATATACGCTTGAGAGACGAGAAGAAGAAAATGTATGACGATTCGTGGATGAAGCGCGAAGAGGAGATGGCGGAAAATAAAATTTCATCTGTGGGTGTTCGACGGAGTGGGGAAAAATGTAAATTGAAAAATTGTTCTGTCTGATTCAATAATCGGATCGGTCAATTTTTTAATTGCTACTGGGCTTTTTCTTTACCGGGCATTCATTGGTCAATCATAGGTGTGTTAGGTACTGTTACACTTTTTCATATATTTGCTGGTTAGTGGTAACCATGGTAACCATTATATTCATTAGTTTCAACGATTAAATTAGACTCACCTGACTCACTTTTATTGGTATATCAGGGTAACTTCGTTCTGAGCATGATGAAGGATGCGTTAACGTGATTAGCATCGTGGACAAAGTTTTTTTAGTTATATTACGTAAACTCTTCCGTGATATTTTGGTTGGATTCGGAAGGTGATTTAATTTATAATTTTCCGATTCGGGAGACTCGGTGTGGATCGTTAGAATCCATAGGAATGAACGAAGTCATAGGTTCGTTTAGTATAGTTTTAATTGTTTTTTTTTTTTTTTTTTTTTTTTTTTTTTTTTT
>NW_014332776.1:252995-259963 GCF_000341935.2 Cephus cinctus
TTTTTTTTTTTTTTTTTTTTTTTGAAAATGATTGTAATATATCAAATTGAAATGTATTGCGTGTCATATATTTTTATATATATCGGCAAGCATTATAAACGCTTACGTAACGACTAACGTCAAATTTGGGTAATCAATTTTGAAAATTGTTCCGCATAGTTTTGACGCCTCGTCGTTTTATGGTTTCTATTGGTATATGTTCTCGGAACACGTATGTACATATATGCGGCGTTTGATGCTGTGATTCGCCATAAGAAAGTGAAGGTTGATAAATCGAGTTAGCACGCGATGCTACTTTGGCTAAATTGTTGCGAAGAGAAATTGGCAGGCTGCATGCTTATTGGAGGAGGAGGAAGAGGAGGAGTGGGGGGGGGTAAAAAGTATGAAATAGTTGAGGCGATTAAATAACTTTTTTCGAGAAAGTAAATCGTTTGGTATTTCGAATGTAAAAAATTCGAATATACGTGGCACGCAATGATAATTATGATAAGTCGTCAACTATCTATTCGCATGCAAATTCTTGATTAAGGTCGACTTGCGTTAATGTTATTATAAATACATTTAATTATAATCCGTGATTTTTGCGTAACTAGCAGTAAACGAAATTTGTATTAACCTTCAGACGGATTAATTTTATCGTTACCGTACAGTGTATGTAATTAGTCAAATATATTTTTTGCACAGCTATAGTACATTGATATACATATGCAAATTTAATTTTGGAGATGACTATCGAATTTTTTTGTAAGTATCGCAATTACGTGATTATTTAATTGTTATATTAAAGTACAGTCAATTTCAAAATATATATTTATTATTATAATTTATTAATCTTCATTTAATACAGGGTCTCACGTCATAATTCTATTGGACGATCGTTATGATTATCAATGAAATATGCCAATTGAATTTTCATTTCTCCCACGTGCGTTCGAATTCAGATGTAATAAATTGCAATCAAATAACGTCCAACGCTGAAATTCTCATCTGTAAAATTTTGTCGTACCAATTGTCACGCTCTTCCTCCTCTCGCCGTTAACCTGGCGACATACGACAAGGCTCGTTTCTCGTTGGACGATTTTTCGACGTCCCCATACCGACACCACGAACACCATAAACATCATGGACACCATAGCTTATACACTCAGATAGTATACGAACTCACTTGCAAAACCACTGCACTTCGGTATAGATATAACGAGGAAGATAAGCGAGCAGCATCAGCTGCAATGATTTATGGTATGGACCATCAAGATTCCTATCAAGTATCACCCTGGATCCTGAAAGCAGGACTTGAGGAAATAAAAAAAAATTTGCAAAATTATAAAAATAAAAATTTAATATCAAAATCCAAAAGCCCACCGTAAATATTGCCAATTAATTTTTGACACTTTAATCGCACTGTGAAGACAAATGACGTCCCGCGCATTGAATACGAAAAATAATCGTATACATAAATTCAAATGTTTCACCCTAAAGCCTGCAAATAACGCGGACGGAATACGTATAACGAAATAAAGGTAGGATAGTTTTTGAGAGAAAAAAAAAAAAAAAAAAATTCTAGCCACGACATCTGGATAGAAGCGAATCTCTATTGGCTGACCAGTAACTGGTACCTATCACTGGTAATATTGCGAATCCCAAGTGCTCGTGTCAGGTCGGGTATCATCGGTACAGTAGGCGTGAGTGGATTTCGCAGTATGCAAAGGCATTACGCGAGGTTTATATGCAGATAGGAACATACGAAGAGGTCCGTATCGGCCTGTTATTGTGGGACGCCATTTGACTCTTGGCTGTTATGTCTTATTGCGAGCATGGCCCATGTCGCAGTGCTCCCTTGAGTGGCTATCGGCATTGCTTCTCGCTGTTTATACCCTGCCGTTGATACGAAGAAGCTGATAGTACTGTGGCTCCTTTACGATACCTATGCAGAAACGTAGCTAAGAAATTCAACGTAGAGAATATACATAGTAACATAAGCATTATAATCGCTGAAAATTACTATAATTTTTAAATAATAAAAAATATATATCATAAACGTAAATTTGATTAATTAAACAAAAAATTTCCTTCACTGCACTTTCCCGTTACCCAACCACCCTGCACAGTGGTTAAGTATACGGTGCGGTATAACTATGTATAATTGTGGGAATTAAACATTTTTTTCTCATACCTTTGTCGTCGTTCGTCATGCTTTATTGGATGCTAGACGAGCGTCTATCTAAAAGTCGATTTTCGCTCTTGACTTGGATCTAATTTATATATATTTAAAGACGAGTAGTGTCCTTTTGCCATACAGGTACTCGCGTATGATATAGGTACTGCTCGCGTTAGATACGTGTGTCGTATTATTTATAGAACAGCAAGGCAGTGGAGTCTGATAGGCAATCAAGGCAGGGCGCGCGTGCAGCATTCCTTTGCTGAGTCACCAGTCGCACATAAGCAACCTTCTATGCCATACCGATAGTCAGTAATAACGGCCCTCCTATCGTTTACATAAAAGCATAACGCTTATGCCATTGCCATTTTACATACTCAAGTCAAACAGTCATCGGAAGCAGGTGCAGATTCCATATGCCAAAAGCGTCAACAAATTACTGATATTCAAAAGCATTAGGTGTTCGTAAGTCACTGCTGAGACAGACGTGCTTATCGGAATAAATAAATTTGGAGATAAACGGTTAACGATAAACTTTCATGAAAAATACATGGGACAAATATTACAGTCACTTTTACGTAATCTTGTCATCATTTAAAAAAAAAAAAAGTCACTTTTCATAATTTTCGAATTTTATCGTTTCAACGAGAAAATTATATGACTTTTTTGGTCTTACAGAAAATTGTTACAATTTTTTTTTATGTTTATTTAATTATTTATAAATTTTAGAAATTACTATTCTTTTTTCGAAGTAAGATCGATCTCTAGGTGCTTTAAAGATTAATTTATTGATAATGCAAGTATTTCTTGCTTTTCTCGTATATGCACTCCATAGTGTCTTATACACGTATGTGTAATATAGGTACTGTGTATTGTACGGTTATAAGGGCGGCCCTATAGTTCCATTTTGAATACAGCCAAATTTGGACTTAATTCGAGTGCAAGGGCCACTTCTACCGGTAGACAAACTTCCCTCTCCACCTCGAGCTATTGTAGTCATTGTTGGTTTTGTTACAGGCCATTGTTCGCTCTTCGCGCCGTTCAGCTCGTGGACCCGGCGCCATGTTTTATTTCAAGGAACTCTTACGGCGTTTGTCCGCGAGGTACAATAGACTCGATTAAAAGCGTCTTTCAGCGTGCACGTTAATAAAAGCGCGACACTATATGCACGTCCTGTCGGACCGATAAATCCCTGCATGGTTTAACGTGCGAACGATGCGTTTTGCATCGTCACCGGTTACTCGCACGTTAATGACCCCCTTCGGTCCCTATGTCTGGTCTCATTCGAAAACAAATTAATAAATAAAAAAATTCCTACAAGAATCAAGAGCAGAGTGCGTATATAAAAAAATTTTGTTGATCAACAACCTGAATCATCATAGGCAAAAAATCGCAGATTTTTATATCTAAAGCGAAGATCACGATCTCGATCATTTCCGATATCTGCAAGGATGCTTGAAATTGCCCGGAAGCGACTGGACCGCAGGACCATCTGCCGATAATTTTCCAACCATTCTAATAATCGTGTTATTATCAGCATCATATCCGTTATCGTCTTTTTTCAAAAAATGTGTGTACCCATGTCAAAAATTGCAAAATTCTTATATACGGTATAGCGCAAGAACTAGTCTATAGAAAAAATTCAAGATGTTTGTCTTTTTGAAAAAAAATATATATCATACAGCAAGTACCGATATAAAAAATTCATAAATAAAAAAAAAAAACAACGTTCAATCCCATTGTGTTTGTATAAATTTTATAGTGCCTGTACGTGCAATAATTTCGATCGATCAAGTTGATTAATCAAAGGCAAAGACAATCCCTTAGAAATTGGCAAGCAGGAGTTTCCCGAAAATGTACAAAATATGTAAAATTGAATGAGCTCCGCATACGCTTCGATCCGTGAGCCCAGCACCTGTGCCGCGCCAGTCGCGTTGACTCATTGCAAAGATACGCATAACGCACCACGGCAAAGTTTATTTCGAGCTTGCGCGCAGCGTCACACTGTCTGTAGGGCAGAGAGATTCCCAAGCGGCGTTGATCTCTAAGGGCTCTATTTCTGGATGATTCACATATACGCAGAACTCTACAACAATGGAGAGCATTGAGAAGCTTTCCAAGCGCACCAATCAGAAGCGAAGCTCGCAACGTCACAAATTACACAGGAAGCATATACCTCACAGTTACACACGGCTATACCTATATATAGCCGGCAACCTAGAGATGATTCAACAACCACGTACCAGTTCTACCCGGTGACACTCGTACCCCTTAAAGCTTGAAAAAAAAAAATGACCTCACCCTTAAAACCATACATTTTTTTTTATCAGTATCTTTTTTCCGTCACATCGAATCACATTCGGTTCACACACGGCTCCTGTGTCTCACAGTGCTTCAGAGTGGATTAAGACCCGTAAGCATGTTCGTCCAGGTATAAACGTTGCGACCGATACGAGACCTTTCAGATGACATCGAAAGCATCGGCCCATTACCGTACCGTATTATTCCCCAGCATTTTGACATTTGGATATAGCCGCCCGAGTCGTTCCGTAGCCGCACGTACCGTAACCTCCAAGCTAAACCGAAGCCAAGCCAGTGTCCCGTGTTACGGGATGGATGAACGTAGGCGATTTTTACAGACGCCTCTCTCGACCTCATCTGAAAAATCCAGCGGCGAAACACGCAACGAACGTGGAACGATGGCGTGCCTTCGGAGTCGCAAAGCTGGCATGAACGTGACACGACACCGGATCCGCCTCCGGACGAGACGCCACGGAATCGCATCCCTATGGCAATTCAACTAGCAATCCAAGTACGGATGATTGTTGGGTACTTGGCTGGTGCATGATGGGTACCGGATGCAGGATTGAGGTAAATACATTATTAGGTACTAGGGTACTAGCAATGTTATTCCCATGAGTTACGTTCGAACCTTGTGTACTGTGCATACTACCCTTAGCGGAATAATGTAACTTTACTAAAAAGACTAAATGATCTTTCAGGTCCGCGTGATAAGCCAGGTTTCCCGTTCACGGTCGATAACCATCGAAGGCTAATCAGCGGGTATCCATCGCATAGTGGCCCTTGGAAGCGGCTATCTCGCATATGGGTTCAGCAAAAGGGAGATGAACCTTTCAGGGGGGTACATGTATAAAAAATATACTTGGGCAATAGGCCTGACCGTCGGCGTGTGAATCCAGAGTGGACATTCCTGATTTTTCAATACTGACCCAGAAAATCCTTCACCCCTCTGCCAAGTGTCCTGCCGAAATTTCAAATACTACTGACACTTGACTTCCTTGTACCCTTTTTGCTAGACGTTTCCCTCGGATGGAGCAATAGTAAAAATTCTCAATCCTACCCTAAAAATTCACCTCTGCTAACGAACGTCCAACCTAGTTGTTCAGTTTTACTCTTATTCCTTGCTGCTCTACTAATTAAATAAGTTTTTCAGTTTTGCTTTTTTTATGGTTAATTTGCTTTTATAATGAATTCTCTTCATCTACTTATTCAATTCGTTTACGTATTTTTGCTCTCTCCAACTCCGATCTCTACTCTCTTTATTCATGCTACGTCAACCTTTGACGGATCATGAACCTCGAAATCAAGGAAAGCAAAATATAATTATTATATTTCGAAAAGGAACACATGAATCTTACAAAATCTCAGGTGGTGGTAAAGTCTTCCCCGTCCTCGACTACGGTAATTAGAGGCATGACCCGATCCCGGGATAAAGTGCACGAGCATTGACTCAAAACGGAGCAACTTACTACTAGTAGTATATTACGGTTCGGTAAAGGCGCCAGACTAGGTAAATTGGCCTTCATTCTGGTTCGGTTCGCTACTACCTAAATGAGTGATCAAGCCTAAAATAATGTTTATTCTGTCATTGACCTTAAAGGCACGTCGAAAGGACTCGTGTCTAGTTTCTCAGTGTCCGGCAAGAATATCAGATTGAAACTGTCGACCGGTTATGGAAAAGCATAAAAACACGGACGACACGTACGAGGTATGGATTTCGTTTGTAGGAAGTGGTTGTATCAATAATATACAAGGGGACTTAATAATTCCTGTCTAACGTTAGAACACGTGATTTTGGTCCTTTTTCTTTTTACATGACAATTTTCATTTCCAGGGATACTTCGACAGGGGGTTGATCCAAATTACTTCCAGGCTACCCAAAATGCATAGGATTGGTTAATCGTGTATTCTGAATGCGTAGAATACATTGCTGGCTTGTTTCTATGATAATAGAACAGCTCGGCGTCTTTTTTCTTTCTCCACAAAGCAGTTCACTTGTCCCCAAAGAAACCAGCCGTATAATTCACGTTGTAGAAGACTATAGTATCTATAACACCTACGCGTTACTTGTTTCGGTGAAAAAGTTCTTCGCATAGTCATGAACTATCTAAATCACAAAGTTTGTCTCCACTGAGTCTGTTTTGTATCCGCGTCCGTGTGTACGCCCCTGGTACCCCTATTGTACAGCATGCGGATGCCCGAGGGCGCCATGAAAATATTAAATCCAAGAATTTATAGGGGGGTGTATGCACGAGGGTGGGGACGACTTTGACGTGTAACTTTGAAGATTCTTGAGAGTTTCGGAAATTCATATGGATATATATACAGTTATAGTAACTAATACAGTAAGTCCTCAGGGCCGTAGCTTTATCGCTTCGAGTTATCGAAGGGGGCCCCACCAAATCCCCTCCACTTCTCGAGTCTTCGCGTTTTATTTTTCTCTTTTATCGTGATTTATTCTTCCTGCTACCGATGAGCAACTCTTTTTTTTTTTTTTTTTTTTTTTTTT
>NW_014332776.1:260047-268793 GCF_000341935.2 Cephus cinctus
TTTTTTTTTTTTTTTTTCTTTTTATTCCTTCCGTCCACCGGCCGCTTCTCTTTCTCTCTATACCCATCCTCGCCTTCGACAGCGCGATACGCCCGTTTACCATCTCGCTTCCTCTACCACCGCGTAACCAATGAATTTAAAATCGGATTTAGTCATTGACTGCCGGGCGTCCTCCACTACGAGGAACTCACACCGTGAAGGGGCTTTACTTCGATGCCGTTAACTCCATCCGAAAGTATCGTCAGAGACTTATGCGCTTATGGTAAGGTGGAAAAAAGGAGAATGTTTAATTTATAAACACCCGGTATATCTCATAGCATTATAACGTATCCTCTTACGAGCATTGCAGCGTGACGACTGTTACGACCTTTTGTTACGAAATTCTTTTAACGTTCAAACGAAAATGTCAGCGACGCGTAAGTGTATACTGGGATGGATAGAAATCTCGAGAGGCAGGGTGTGTAGCAGTGAGTGCAGATAATCAGGATGATTATTTATAACGGTACACCCTATATAACGTGAAGAGTGATAATAACAATCGAGCAGTACAGTCGCTGAGTTCAGATGAAAATTTCATTTTTTTAATATTATTAAACCAGTGCGATTCCACGTGTACGTAAATATTTTGATACCTAACAAAAAAACGTGAGTGAAATTAACCGCGATAAAAGGCCAACTAGATATGATTGATAACGTTAAAAAAAAAAAAAAAAAATTAAAAATAAAATTGTCATTTTTTTCTCAGCATGCAAGGAATCGTCAATTTTCAATATTCGAATGGAAATATTTTGAAATTATTTTTTTCCCGCCCCAACCGACCAATCGTAAGACGCTCCGGATTCTTTCGTTCTACGGGACATTCGAACGTAACCCTGCGGCTTTACCGTTACGCTTCCCTCGTGATTTATTTATGTCAGAAATACCTGACTGCCGTGAGGTTAATACTGGTACGCGTTGTGCGCGCGCAAATTCAAATGCAACGGGGTTGCACGCGATCGGCTTGTCACGCTACCGTAAAACGAGCCCAGAGATTTATAGATCGAGAAGTAATTGCCAGTCCGTGTCGATCGAATGACCGGTCGTGGGGTGAGATCGACATAGATCGTTGGAAGTAATCTGCTGCAGGAGGTTTCGGTTCTGTTGTGCCAAGTGAAATTAGTATCGGGCTCGATTGGTTTGGGCTGTAACGAAACAAAGGAATCTACCCAGAATGCCGCAGGCTCGTTACCATAGACACATCCGGTGATGTCTGTGCAGTCGATAGACGTGCCGAATAAAAGAAAGAAAAGTATATCAATAGATTTTACTACCTGCGAGAGGCATAATGATAATAATAAAGATCTAACGCTCTCGTCGATCTTCATTCACGCGTCGATCTTAGCTCGCGCGAGATTTAGAGAGTTTTATGGAGATTTTTGGGGGCTTCGAGATTTGACGATGCTTATCCTATAGTTTGTGCAGTTATCTATAGTATACACCATGGACAGTCTGATCGATGTAAATTTTCGGATAATTTATACGGTTTATTTATTTTCTTTTTTCTTTCTTTTCTTATCTCTGCATCATTCGTGCAGCTTCTTCCTGGAACAGAGGAGAGTAATCGATTTATCGATTTATCGATTACTAGCGAGGGGAGAGACAATTTTGTTATCGGTCGCCGTTACAATACTTTTATACGTAACACGTTTTTTTTATTTTTATTTTTTATTTATTTACTTTTTTTTTCAATTATCCTATCGGGTGATCTTATCTTTGCTTGGACCAGGCAGCTGGTCTTTTTTTATTTCTCTTCGTCTTTGGCTCCCACCTTTCTTTTTCACGAACGTGACTTTCAGCTAATGGAGTCGCGGTTCGAATATCAATTAGACAAGAACATACTGACTCGCAATTAGTACCCACTAAAGAATCGATCGACAGAGCGGAGTGCAGATGATTGGTAGTAGGAAGAGGAAAACTAAAAGTCTTAGTATTTAATAAAAACTAGTGCGATTGTTATGAATTTAAAAAAGTCATATGTCAATTAATTATATTAAAAATTCACCAGTCAACGATTACCAACCATTATCATTATTTCAAGTCACATTCAAAATTCAATGCAAAAGCGACGCAATCGATTGAATAAAAAATTGTCAAGGTCGCAGCAAATTATTCAGGTGAATATTATATCCCCGAAAGATATCCACAAAAAAAAATTATACCCATAGATCTAAAAAAAAAAGGTTGTAAAAACGAAAGAAAAAAAAGATCAAACCAAGTCATGCAAAAGAGAACCTGAATGCTTCAACACCTGAAACACGAGTCGCAGCCACTCTTGAATTATTAACGTAAGAAGGAACCTAACCTAACCTCAAAGAGAGAACGATGAAATCGGAGATCAAGAATCGCTCGAGATTCCATCTCAACGTATCGATCTCTCTATTCCCACCTACGATCGATATCTCGTTCCGGATGCGCGAACTCCGGAGGCACCGCGTACAAAATAAAATACAAGACGCGAAGATAAAATCGGACGAATCGAAGATCAGGAGAAAAATTTTATATGAAAAAAAAATATAATAAAAATTAGTTTTTTAATCTGAAATACCAACGGCTATTTTCAGTATCCGTATATAGGTACAGCATGGTCGAGATATTTTTTGAAACGGCCTACACGTGCACACGTGATCTGGTCCAAGGGATAAGATGCTAATCCTGCTAATCCCATTAGGAAACAAGGTCTTTTGTTAGCGTATATAACCGGTGGACTAAAAAAAAAAAGAGACAACTCGAAAACCTGCAGACAAGATGATATCTCGAGGTTCTTGGTGTAAAGATAAAGAATGCAAGATAGAAAAGCATATCAAGGTATATTTGCATAATATGCTTTAGTGGTGGCTCCCTCTGTCATATCTTTTGTATACGTGAAATTTATTGCTCGGCAGTCGAGTGCATTCCCATCCCCACATGGACCTACATCCTAGGATCGATCGAGCTTATACCCGGTCCCGTGAAATATGTATTCCACGTCGAAGATTCTAGTCGCAGAAATAAGTAGGACGCGAAAGGTAGCTTTGATATATTTTCATCTTATTTCACCTTTTTTTTTTTTTATCAACTTGCTAAAGATCCTGCACCGCTATATCATTACTCTCCAGATGACATACCCACAGAGATCAGAGCTACTCAATACCAGCCAAAAAATTGATCGATTAACATTTAGAAAAAATCATCCCTACAATCGTCACCCGTAAAATTTGAATTATCATATGTATATATATATATAACACGAATTTTGGTATCAATAAGTGATTATCATATCCCAACCTAATTGACGTACTTTATACATGACCGATCGTCGATTCACAAAATATGCTTTTTCCTAATTAATTGTAAAAAATTGATTTTTGTTTTCTCCGAAACTAACGCGTCCCAAGTTAAACAACGAAGCCGAAAAGAAAAGAAGGTTCCCGTGATGCCCCGCGCTCAAAGAGAAGCTAGACGCAGGCGATAGGTGTATCGTAAAGTATGTCAAGAGATTACGAGTGGAAGGCGTTGTCGGGCCTCGGTAATGAATTTATTGTTAGTCCAAGCAGCGACAGCGACGACGGTTGCGGACGCCGCTTGAGGCTACACCCGGATAAGATAAGTGCGGCGCGATCGTTTTGTTTGCAATTCGTTAGTTGCCTTTCGAGCCGACGTCTCGAAGCTCGTATATCTAATGTTAAAAGCCGCGGAGACTCGATCGGCCGACGAAAGTCTGACACAAATACCGAGCGTATTCGGCATAGGTTATGGCGCTGTGTAAAAATAAAAATCGAAGAAAAAAAAAAAGAAGAAAAAAAAACATTACCCAGTATACCTTACGTTATATGCAAATGTACATTCCGCCGGTGGACACGGTGATAATTTCTAAACAATAGTACCCACTGTCACTATCGTTTACCATATATCAGGCAGACAGACTGGAGACCAGAAATAAACCGTACGATTCTAATGACATATTTATGGTCACTGAACCAGTTAGTGAAAAAGAGAAAAAATTTTTTTTTTACAAATTTTCTTTCAAAATAATCTTTTAATACGAAATCTTGTGAAATTACGATAAAATACGAATGTGGTCGCAGAGTGAAGATATAAAAGTGATATGTAGAGCAATGGGCTGTTTTCGATTTCGTCAAAGGCTGTCGTCTATAGTAGCCACTTTAAAGTGCCGTTTTTCACACGTGCACAAAAGGGCACCTCTAACGATCGCATAACGATGCTATGGTAAATAGCAGAGTCCTCTGCGGTCTCAATGCTGCGATAGGGAGTCGCACGAAGTAGTGACTGCGTCATGCAAATCCAGGAAGTGTCATTCGACGGCACGCGGTAGGTCGGTTGGGATCTATTGTACATGGGGAAGGCTCGTGCGAGAAGCGCATTGCAGAGCACGAAAGGAATATCCGACTTGTATTAGCTCCGCCTTTTACTCTGACACGACGTACCTATCGAATAAACATATATTTTCTCACCCTATATGCATATTCGCTAGCGACGTCACCGCCCCTGATACCACCACGTGTCTCGGGTGACCTGGATTTACTTACGAGGCGAAAGTGCATTCGAGGGGAAGATTCGATTCCCATAAAATAAATAGACAACAATAAAAACAGGACATAAAAAAATTAATTCGAGAAAATAATATAGAGCCAACAAAAGTAGGTAGATAAATAATTTAAATAAAAAAAATCTCCTCGTCTTTCGAGCAGCGTATATATTGCAAAAAAAAAAAGATCGAAAAAAAAAGACAAAAATTTATTACAAAAATTGATCAATTGTTTATAACATCCGAAATAAATCCACGTTAAAGGACGATTCGATATCCTTCCCGTGGATATATAGATATGCGATTCGTAGAGGTTAATCTCACGTACGTATGTATCTATGCTATACCCCGCGCGAAGGCTTCTCATAGAAATCCGTAAAACCGATAAAACGTCACGCAAACGATGATAAATGCGTTAGGAGCGAAGCATCGGCAGAAGCGCCAATCTCCTATGCCATAAATTTCAGGTAGCCGTGTATACTGATCCTTTCACAAGGTACCCTAGTTAGAATACAGTATACCGATTCACATGTGATACAAAGTCGAAGTCCCTTCTCCAAAGTTCCAGAAGTCTTTGGCTCGCACGGTATAGGTATAGAGGTACCAGCCTTGATTTATCATACTCGAGGGATTTAACTGCATCGGATCTCTCGATTCATTGTGTCCATATATTGCCCATAGCTAAGAGGCAAGACGCGTTATTGCATTAGTCCCATCGCGAGGCCAAAGGAGCCAAGACGCAGAGGGGAGGCACGGGGTCCCATAAGAGAAACCGTGAACATTCCAAAAGAAATATGGTTTATGTTTACGCCGTGACAATAGACAATATCTCGATATCGTGGCTGCGATTCCCGGCTGAAACCTTGCAGTGTATTGTAAAGGTAGCATAAGGCGGTGCATGGCACAAGGCAGGATATAAGTCAGCGGTAAGGTAGGTAAATACATATATATATAATAGTATATATATATAACGTACGAGGTATCAGATAAGAGACAAGAGACCGTGGATTCTCGCGACATGTCGCGCGTGTGGTCCCGATCCGTTCTGAGCGCTGTTCACAGCTTCCCCAGGGCAACCTCCAATCACGAGCGGAGGCTTATTTTCTCATAAATAAAATAAATCCCAGACGGTAGCCCGTAACGGCATTGTTCGATCAGCCAGAGAATAATGGACGTTTTACAACGAAACGGAGAAAATTTAGACGGACGCGTTAACCGGTTTACACGAGCCTAAAAGAACGAACTCCCCCCTTTGTACGATATGGATGGAGCTTTGCATTGCATTTTTTCTTTTTATTTATTTTTTCTCTCTCCACAGAAAACCTTACCGCGTCATCGGCAGATAGCATCGTCGCTTGGGATGCTTTACGACGGTGAACCGCGCATGCGCAGTATCTCTCGCTGGGATCTTACGTTATCGGTAAGAAGGATTGATCCTCGCGAATGATAAAATGTGTTTTATCGTAATAATTTTTTTTTTTTTTTTTTTTTTTTTCCCCATATAACACAGAATCCAAACTGGACCAACGTAGGTTTTCGTGAATCTTAAATTTGAGATTGTCTTGTCAATGCTTTCTGAGAAGTACGAGACTAGGCCGGGCATTCTTACACGCACCGAAGTGGACTATTCACGACGGGATGTCCTGGACCATCGGATAGTCGAACGAATAAATTCTTTCCCCGTGTAAAGATGCTGTAACACTATCCTCTGATGGCGTAGAGCCAACCACGAGAGTACATCTCTCTGGTGGTTTCGTCACGAGACGGCACGGTGCGCATATGGGAGTCAGTGTAAACTCGTATGTTTGAGGGAAGGAAAAAAAAATGTCAAGCAAGGGAGGGACAGCGCGATGCATCAAGAGTTATTAGGCAGCTGGCAGGTACATGACTTTTTGGATGCATTTAGTTGGGCCATTGTGTAGCGAGGGATGTTATCTATGCTGATACCGATCTGTGACACTGGCTGTGTAGTTGACTGTCTTGCTTGTAATTGTACCGTGGACTATCGTAGGGATTGGATGCTGGATCTTCGAGGACTGGGTGTATCTGGGTGTATCTGGGTGTTAGTCGGATCCGGTGAATTCCTGGAAGTACGTTTTTGGAGGAACAATGGATTCGGAGGCTGGACCAAAAAACATGGCGCCTCGCGTAGAAACGTGACTTGACGTATCAGTTCTTCTTTCGGGATCATTGTTACTGGCTCTTATAGATTACGACACTGCTTAACCACTTTATCGTTAATCACCAGTAGGCACCCCAGACGTTCAGCAATCCAGCTCACAATGATTTCGCGCGAAGACTCATGAAATCCCTTTTCTTTTGACTTTTTTTCCTAAAAATTATTTTTTTCGCAAGACAATTTAAAAACGGTTAAGACGATCGAATTTCGGGTTAAGTATGATTGAAATTTTTTTTTTTCATTTTTATTTAAAAAATTCGATTAATTAATTAAAGCGGAAAAATGGTTCGAAGACAGTTAGTGGATGGGTTATCAATATTTTTGTATAATCGACTAATGATTTTTAATTGTACAATAATTTTTAATCATTTATCTCGATAATCATTGTCTCGACGGTGATAACAATCGTATAACTTATTCGTTTATTAATCGCGCTCGTTATATTCACCGTCTGAGTATCCATTCCTACGGTTCACCCGTGGACAATAAAGACGAAAATTAACGAGTTCGATGACGCCGCTCGCAAGATATCGTGGTACTGACAATCCGAGTGACTGAAGAGGATCGACGATTATCGCTCGTGATAAATTACGGCATTTATAAGCCCGGAGTTTAACGTGACATGGGAACGTAATCAGCCGGGAGCCCTAGACTTTGAATGGTTTTGAAGTGATGCCAGTCTCGGGTCCGAAATCGAGGCCATTTACTATGAAAAAAAAAAAAAGAAAAACGATGCCTTCATCGAGAAGAGAGCAATTATCAAGCAGTTAATAATCCAGTACTCGACTGTGATAAATGAAAAAAAATTTACTGAAATGTATAAAAAAAAATTTTTTATACTTCGACAATATAAATTATTAGACCGATCCCAATGGGGGTCTGTTATCGCTGGACTTTCTTTATTAACGTAAGGTCATTTGTCGTCAGACTCGATAGTGAGATTTATCAATAAAACTATCACACTTGTATATCCATCATCCTATTACGTACAATGACAGTCTGACAGGTACAAATATATTGTCGTACAATAAAAAATCAAAGACCATAAACACTTATCGCTGCAACTGTAACAATTCCACTTGACACCTGTCAACGGGTAATAAAATCAAAACAATATATTTGACAGTAACGATAATTGACTGAAAAAGATCGAAAAAACTTATAAAAATTTGTCAAACCTAATAAACAGTAACGTTGATTGCATTAATTCACGACCTGCTGTCAAATACAATGAAAATTCCATTATTTATAGCATGTAATAAAATATTCATGGGAATGAAGTGCATCCGGAACTGCAGTTACAATATATCCCTGCAAGACATGCCACGGTATAGCACGTTACCATGGGAGTCATTGAGAAACGAAGTAACCGCTATAAGTCGGGTCTCTACGCGATGAAGCATAAACCAGAGTGATAAAAAAGAAAATAAAAATAAAAAGGTATTATTAATAACGAGCGGAAGGTACGTGCCACTAATTTTTTGTCACGCGACCCTGTAACGTCAACCCAAGCAGATAAGGTTATTGACGTGCGACATATGCGTGGGACGTTTTCGAAAGACGCGGAACGGGCTCCAAACGCTTTTCCGGAAGGCGTCGCTTCAGCCGCTCGTGCGTATCAAGCGGGATCGAAGCGCCGTGGCTGGGTGCCCGTCCTTTCTCAAAAGCACTTTGAGAGAGTGACAGGAGCGTTTCTGGCTTTACCAACAGGATTTAATGACGATAATGATAGTCCGTGAACATGGTCTTAAAAAGTAAGAGCAGAGGACCGTAATAATAAAGCAACATCAAGTAGAAAATGAATGAATAACGAGACCGGTCTGAAGCCGACGTTAAAAAAGAAAAAGGACTATAAAATCAAATCACTTATACAACCAGTGCTGGAAAATTATTTAATTTCATAAGCGATCGTTTCTACCGTATGATTGTCCAGGACTCAAATTCCCAATGTAATTCGTAATTGCTTCGAGCTCTGGCAGTAATCGTCAAAGAGCTTCCCCCCC
>NW_014332776.1:269046-288770 GCF_000341935.2 Cephus cinctus
GGTGAAAAAGTCACTTTTCGCAATTCGTTATTCCATACCTTACGAAGCTACGAAATTTCGTGAATAATTTCTAATTTCCTAAAAGATTTAATTATATAATTTTTTTTTTATCGTCAAGAATTCTTGACAGTTTTTCATTTGCATAAAGCCAGTATGCATGCACTCTCTGTGCTATGCTTTAGGCTGTGCACACAACGAACATTCCCTCCAGCCGGTTGAAGTAGGTAGAAATGCCTTTGGGTCTATACCTATGCCATATATATATGCACGGTATTACACTCGAATGTACCGTTTCGTCGTTGCTGGTTTACGGATAATTTAGCAAGGCGTTTGCATTTGCAAACGCGTTACGAGAAGATGATATCTCGCACGTAACCGCAGCACATGGAAGAACCTCTAGTTAATATGCATGCACGGCTTAATTTACATTAGTTGCCGCATCCAAGCTGCAATACCTACGTACATATGGAAACAGCGATAAAAATAAGTATGCGTCCTTCCGCCGTACAAATACGTACAGGTACCGTACATCGATAACTTAACAAAACGCATAGTACAAAAAAATCAACTTTTCTAAAACATCAAAAATCGCGATTATGAAAATACGAAAAATTTTGTAAATTCAAAATAGTAAATAGTACTAAATAGTAAATTCAAAAATTCAAATACGTTCAATGGAATTTATCATTTCCATGTAAAAAAAAAATATCGCACATTTCTCTACGCGATCGTTTTTGCTGCATGCTTATTGAGAACCTGACTTTTAGGTTACGTTAAGTTAGGTCAGGTTCTCGTGTGGCTAATGATACCATGTGGGGAAACTCGTTAGCGAAGGAGGTTCCTTATACAAGGATAATAACCACGTATGCATTAGATCCTGAGATCGAAACGTGGAAAACTTACTGATGGTTCATTTGTAGGACATGGGTGGTCTCGTGTGAGCGTGCTACTCAAAGATTGAAAAAAAAAACTTCTATTAGCGTCGATTAGAGTCTTAAATCGGTGATACGTATCTACTTCCGCCATTCAATCGTATAAGCCGGTAGTGATAAAACAAGCGTATACAGCTGTCAGGATGGCGACCAAAATATTTGTTCCATAGGAAATAAGAAATTTCAAAATAAAAATTTGCATCGCTCCCATGGGTCAGAATCTCTGAAAAGTTCAAAATGGAATATTTTTAAATTCTACGACGTGTAAGAATTCAGTAACGTGGTTCAGAGGACAGACATAATTAAATTTAAATGCATCGAACCTAACCTAACCTAAAGCACATCGGTACGCCATACAGACATTCTTATTATAGCGCAGGCAAGAGGTTCAAGGAACATGGCCGACCGGTTGAGGTCAATGTCGAACAACGATAACCGTGTCCAACCAACCGATTAGCAAAGGCACGTCAAGTACGTTCCCTTTGCATTTGTTAACACGCGTGCTCGGATACACACGTGATGCATGCAACTGTCACGGTGACATAAGGTTGCGTAACCACGTACGAGCCAGTACGAGACCGAATAAGTATACAAGATACAGTCTGACGTGACGTAGAGAAAATTTGGAAAGAAATTTCTTTTTAGAATCATAAATTTTTTTTTTTCAACTTTACAGTAACAACTCAAAATAAAACGCAAGTGGATCGAAGCGCAAGGTGCGCTGACCCAACACCAACTTCACTTGGCCACCCCCTTCAACAGCGAATAGTACAGTGACTGGTGAGTCACCGAATGCGCCACTTCACTCCGTTTCACTCTATACCCACTTCACGAGCACTCCATGTCCACTTCAGTCCGTTCCGTTCCGTTCCGTTCCGTTCCGTTCCGTTCCATTCCATTCCGTGTCTCGCACACGGCTCTGACTTCAACTAGCCACACGTTAGTCCAGACGTTATACCTGAGCTTGTTACGCTTCACGCTACCACGGTCGTCCCAGCCTCCCATACGTCTGGACCAAAGACAACTTGTCCCAGTGTTCCAGACGGAGCTGGCACCGTATATAGCTAATTAGGCAAAATCATATTTCACTACGTGGTTGCGTAACAGACTCGACACGAGCACGTGTACCCGTATGTGTCAAGAAAAAGTGACGTATATGAATTTTCTTGAAACGACTCGATGACCTGGTTAGTAGGAAGGAAAAAGGATTGACGAAGGAAAGGAGATTGCAGGTAAAACTAGCTTGGAACGCGAGACACGTGTACTTTGCGATAAATTTGAATCGAGATGAAGTCACGGGCTGAGATGAAAAATGGATCTGATTTCATTGTAGAGAGAAGGGTGAGCGACTATTGTGAGATGAGCGCGAGCGGTCATTTTCTTTTTTTTTTTTTCTTGGAAGAAAAAAAAAAGAAAACGTGAATTGTAAAATTATTATTAATTTTCGATTTTATTTATTTGCTCATTCGTGGAATCTAGCTTTATGGCATCTGTCGTGGCTGTGCAGCTAGAACCAACACGTGCGTACGGTATGTTCGATTTAAGTTCCTGGTCGCTCGTTTTATACTCGTGGGTGGTTATGGCCGTGACTAACATTGTTTGGCGACGCTATTTCCCTCTGGTGATAAGCTAATCGCGTCGCATGACCCGAGATAAATATTTTACACTATTGTATCGGCGACTATATTGTCGTCTGACGTCCCTCGCCAAATGCATCGTCCTTTGATGTACCAAAGCGCTGCGCCCCTGTCGAGAATACGTCTAAGAGAGACGGAGACAAAATATAGACATCATAAAAGGATCCACGGAATCCCCTAAATCTTTTTCGATACTCGAGTCCTGTCCCATAAAAGTTCCCAAACGAGCATCTTAAAAACGCTCAAGCAGAAGAACATAAACTAGCCTAAAAGCATTGGCGCGTAACCTGCGCAGACCCCGAAGCCACAGACGTATATATGTATACCTAATATATCTTAGATATATATATATATATATATATATATATATATATATATATATATATATATAGATTGATATAAGCCTAAAAGCATTGGCGCGTAACCTGCGCAGACCCCGAAGCCACAGACGTATATATGTATACCTAATATATCTTAGATATATATATATATATATATATATATATATTTCTATATATATGAACAACCCCTCGCCATCCACATGAAATTAACTCTCTAAAAAATATATATGTATATCAACACTATCCACCTTTGTCATTGCACGTGTTATGAGTTCTGAAATCGGACAAATCCGAGTAACCTAACCTACAAAAATTGATACAGTATAATAAGCAGTATATAAAATGCTGAAGAAAGCTGTTAGCTAGTCCCGCGTGGACGATTTGCATAATAAAATTCATGTCGTGCAGTAGCAAAGAATTGTTGTCTTGGATCACGGTTTTACGTGAAATACCAAAAAATAAATAGATCCTCAGCCAAGCGGCGCACTTACAGGCAATGCTATAGGCACGGCGTGCAGTAGTGCCGAGGCTTCAAAAACTTTCGTCGGTTTGTACCATAAAAGAGTCTGTGGCTTGAAAAGCATATGGGATTATGAGGACGTGTAGTTGAAACAAACAGTGGGAACAGCTGTTAACCCCGGTGAATATGTACAGGCGAGTTTACAAGAGAGAGCAAGTCCCGGGTTGGTAGGGCGCGTCGTGTTTTTCAAAGTACGTACTGCCGTTAGTTTACGTACGTATAGGGACTCATCGCTTCGTCCACCTTCGTTACGAAGCACTGCGCCGTGGCGTCTTGGTGCCTTGTGGGAGGCGAGAACTTTTGTATGCACGACGATCAAATACATCGCGACGGTTTGTTTATCCGGCTTCGACACGCTCTTATGGTTCTCCTTAACGATAATCGTCAAGAGGAGAAGTTTAGTGCTGTACCGTGAATCAGGTTAGGAAGGTATCGTGCCCCTCGTCTCTGTATAGGTATACGAGGTAGGAGAAAAATTTTGTGGAAACGACTCTACGCCGAATGCCTATTTAACCTAATGCCGTAGGAATTCGTCGGCTAAAAAGAGATGGGTATGGTTCGCGTGATTTCGTGTTAAAACCAGATCAAAAGAACACTTCTACGAAGTGTGGAATTCGAAAAGAATAGTGGATAGTACTTTGAAGTGCGTACGGACGTGGTTCGAAGGGATGTTGATTGTTCTACGGATTTTCTTCTTTTTTTTTTTCGGGACCTTTAGCACTTTCTCTACGAGACGAAGAACGTCGAGAACGGTTGTTGTTTTGACTCGATGCGTAGTATCGTCAAGTGCGCATGCGCAGTGGCTATAACGCTTACGGGTTAATGTGCACGATTATACCGTGTTTGCACGGTCGATCTTATTCGCCCGTAGGATACGAATTTCCTATCGATTTGTCGATACGTCGTTACCAAGGAATAGTACGATAATTTATTGACTTGCCCGCAGTGTATACGTGGTATAGCTGGTAACGATAGGCCACCTACCCTTCATTACATAAGATTGTCGGGAATATCGATTATACGTTGCACCTGCGATGTCCTCGGGCAACATCGAGAGGTTAACGTACCGCGAGGATATTAAGCGTGGATATTATGCACGGACATTACTTCAGTGTAAATTAACGTGAAACAATAAACAAAATGAAAAATCGTGTTTACAAATAAATTCACGAAACAAAAATTGTCGTTTCACAGTTAAAATTTCAGATCAATGAAAAAAAAAAAAAATCGATCTTTTCCTCTCGTTACCCAACCTCGCATCTAATCGGTATAGGTACAGTACAGTGCAAAAATAATAATGACATGCTCGCCGTTATGCATACCGCAGTGCTAAGAGTCATTCAAATAAGTCTCAGTGACAATTTGAAAAATAATGTAAACATTCAATAATCCTGTTCGTAGTCCAAGAGGGGGTCTAAAAAAAGTAGTAAGACTTCGGGGATTTCGCGGAAGAGCTGGATCGGCACTTCCGGTAGGTAACGTCAGTCGCGCTTTTAAATGTCTCGGTTCGATTGAATTTCCTGGTAGCCGGAAGACGACAGGTGCGCGCAAGACACGGTTGTCTTGTACGAAAACAAATTGTGATTAACAATCGTACCAGAGTCGAGGAACGGAACCCCGGCATGACTTGTTCCTCTTGTTCCTCTTACGCGTCCCTCGACTCCTTCTTCTTCTTCTTCTTCTTCTCTTGTTCATCCGCGTCTTCGGCGAGTCGACGCTACGACTCTTGCCATCGTCTATTCCGGGTCTACTAGGAAACGCCTGTCTCTCACACCCTGTGCCTACGGATATAAATATACTCGAGCAAACCTCTGCCACGGCACTCTTGCTAATTGCCAATAGGAACAACCGGACACGAGGAACGCCCGAGACGTTCAAAACACGCCTTTACTCGGAAGTGACGTTGATCCCTGTCAGGAGACGCGCGACACGCTCACGGAGAATCGAACGGGAATTCACAATAAGGATCCCCCCTCCGTGCCCTCTTACGAGAGAATTGATACTTTGGACAGTGACTTTACGTTCTTTTCGTATTAAATTTATTTTACGGGTTTTTACGTATTTTTGAATTTTTATTACTCACTCATCAAAATCGAATAATTCCCTTACTTTTCGTTGCAACGGAAGTTAGGACTCACCTGAAAAGAACAAAAAATACATTTATTAAACGGCGAATGCAATATGCAATTTATGAATTTTTTTTTAATCAAATTATCATTATCGACATTTTCAAAGTCGCTGTTCAAGGATCGCTGAAAGTTTTTACTATACCACGTGATGAGTGTCGTATAGGAAAGTGTCGACCTCGGTCGACAAGAGCGACCTCGTTATCGTCGGCCCGCTGGCCAAATGGTTAAGAGCACTGGCAATGAATCTCGTGCGAGAAGGTCGAGGTCAGGAGATGAAGTGACAAGATTGTAACTCGAGGTTGAACCAATCTAGGTTTGGTTAGTCGTCTCCCGCATACAGAGAAGACACAGGTCAGACTGTCCCGTATAACGATTCAACCAACTGACCTTACCCAACATCTTACCAAACACTATATTCACGATCGATACAAGTGTACCAGCATCCACAATAGGTACAGTCAATTACCCTCGACGGCGAAGGCTATCCGAGTTTTGATCTCCAATAGGACCTCAAGAGGTCTCTATTCCCAATGTGTCAATATATTGAGTAGGATTGGGTAATAGGACCAACAGGCCGAGATTATCCCATGAGATAATTACAATCCCGAGATGATCAATGGAAATGATTCCTCCTGTCGGATTAGCCTGACTTTACTATTGACGCTTAGGCAAGGCTGCTCAATTTTAAGCCTGACAATTGTTTTTCAATTAAATTTGACAATGATTTGGATTTGAAAAATTTTACGGTTACTTGTCAAAACACAGGATCTTAATGAGAAAAAAGTTTTCCCCACAGGCAACGTTTACCAGTGTATTTACATAAGGTACAAAAGCGACAACGCGCCCGACGCTGTACTGTTTTTTGAATGCACGCGCGAGAAATTGTCTTGCGCCGAGAGACAAGGAAAAGAAAAGACAAAGTTTGACGTCTCTCTGAATTCTCATAACGCCCGTCGAAGGAGACAGGCGGACGCTGTCTTGAATGAGGACATTAAAAACAGTCCGAAACGAGAGAGGTGTGTCTTTGGTGCTGGGCTACGAGAAGGAAAGAGCGAGAGAGGGGCGACGAGAGGGGCGAGGGGGGAAGAGCATCGTGACGAAAGCGATACTCACGTCACGATGGGAGCGTCATTTCCGGACGAGTAAGAGACTCTCATGAAAACTCGGTCAGAGACTCGGTGCAATTCCAGGATGGGAATATCGCTTTCATGTGAATTGCATACGATCTACAGGGAGCGATAAGGTCAACCCCGAGAGCCAAATCGACTACTGCACTTTAAAGTAAATTTGTATGCGCTGGGAAAACGTATTAAGAGACATTCATTATGTATCCGTATAAATGTATCACATGCCGAAAAGCATCGATTACAGAATTTTGTATATTTTTTTTTTTACATTCCAATTACAAGTAAACGGCCGATCAGGAATGTATAAAGGTATAGCAGTACTATTCAAATAAAAATGATAAAACAGTATCCGTACACTTGACGTTTAATCACGTCTATATATCAAGTTGAATTTCAACATTTTTCCCGCCTTAGAGAACTCTTCCAGCCACGTGATTATCCTAAGGATAAAAAATCTCCACGTTAACCGCGTGTAAAGTACGGTTAACGAGGTGACAGAAAGAATCCACGGAATTTCATAAACATACAAATTACTCTGTTCAGCCCAAAACCAGGCCTGCAACATACGTAATCCTACCGTGACAAATTATCCCGTAAAAAACGCCCGTATACATCGAAGGAACCAAAAGCATATTTAAAAAATCCCAAAGTCCCCGTGTCCATCGGAAATATTTCACTGGTACCTAAGAGACACGTGTCGAAAAAAAAAGAAATTAAATTTCAGCTAAATCTCAGCCAAGAAGTCCATTCGTATCTTGCAGTTCATACACCATGCAGACTACTAGAGGCGGTATCCTCGCACTTCAATGAAGCTCGTTCCGGTTCGTTTGACGTGGATTGCTTATACGGCCTGACCAGCGCACGAGCGAAGGTTAAAGAATGTAACTGGGATGGTTAATGTAAGCTTCGATTGAAATGCGGTTCACGGATGCTGCGAGGACGCCATCCAGTCTCCAACATCTCGTGAAGTTACCTATACAGGTATTCCTTCGATCTTCCTTTTCAACTTCTTCTTATCCACCCCCCTCCCCTCCCCTCCCCGCCCCCTTCACCGACCGCAGCCACTTCGTGCGCATCTTCGTTCGACTTCTCTTCCTTCTTCCTTGTACTCTCGACGCGCTTCCACCTCCTTCTCTTACCTCTCTTCGCGGTAGTTATAGTTATCTTCGCGTTAGGCTACTCTACCAGCATCCATTATTATACCTTACAGGAGGATGCTGAAGACTCTTTTTTTTTTTCATGGGTATCTGTAACCGCTGCTCCTATACTTACCTTGTATTATATTACCTTGGCTGGTATAAGCGTATCTTTCGGACTCGTATGTTAACGTTGCTTACTGTTGCTGATTGCTGGGTACAGTTAACATTGCAACAATTGAATTGGTCTTGTGGGATATTGTATTTTTGCAAGCTCGTAGAGACTCGCGGATACACGTGCTCTCGGGGTAGTCTGTGCATTGCTATGAATATTTTTGTAAAATAATCCTTTTTCGTGCAATAGCCAATCAATCGAAATTCATTTATCACTTATTTGTACAATTTTGAAAAATAACACGAACCCTGTGATATTGGACTCGGTGCTGAAGGAAGAATGAGGATTATTAATAGCTGATTAATTATGGTCGTATATTGATACAGAAAATTTTTGAATCGTGGAAATTTTGAAATTTTATTAAATCCCTCGGTACAGTTCGGATCGTATGTGGTTTCGAAGAAAAAAAAGTATCTTCAAGTCTCATAAACTCCATGTCGTGTATCAACGCCCACCCAAAAACTCATAATATTACTAATTGGACATACGTCGCACAATTCATTCAGCGATGCACTCGACTTGGGTACGATTGATGCACTGCTTGCATTCTGCAAGCTTCCCGCGCATTTCACGATAATAAATGGCACTCATGCGTTGCGTAATACACATTGCAGTATTTTTTTTTTTCATGAAATCCATGAATAATGCCGCAAATTAAATCTCAAAATGCGAAAAAAAATCGTCGATTCAAAGTGAATTGAAAAAAAGTTTTTTTTCACGAAAAGTGCAGAAAAGCTTTATAATTTTTGTATTAAAAATATGGAAATATTTTGTGCAATTTTCTGGAATTCCACGTATCTCTTGATAAAGCTGTTCGGACATTGCTCTTGGTAGGTAAGCACATGCGAATATATTCTGGTATGCAGGCGAATACATAGAGCCCCGTTGCCAATTTGCAAACCGGTACATAAAGCTTCCATATACAGGTACTCATCCATATAAGGGTACCCTCATATATCTTTGTATAGGACAATAGCTAAATTAATATTGAACCATATATATATGCTTGTCTATACGTACTCTGAGATTGGGCACATAATAAATATGTACATAAGGCTAAATATTACTCTTAAATATATGTATATATAGACGACAGTTATATTGATACCGAATAAAACATGTTTATCTCTATATGCTATGTGATTGATTTATAGCATATAAGCACACGTGCTATATACTAGTGTACATACTATTATACGTATATAGTGATGTAACACGTAATATACCAAAGCAATACACCCTGTTATTCAAGTCGTTTAGGTCATTTAAATCAAAATAGTCGTATAAGATTCAACGTCGTCATTTATCTATCCTCTGGGGTATTCGTCGCGATCTTAATACGCGAGACGCTAATAAAACACGAAGTACATTTATCGCGGGAGCTTTTTCAACGAGAAAAAGAAAAAAAAATATAATTTTCAGCTCGCGATACGTAAACGTTAACAAACGGCGACATCTATAAACATGCCACTTAATTTCCACGTAATATCACGCGCAGTCCCACTAAACAGGACATTTGCTAAAGTCGTATTACATTAATGCCACGTAGCCAGTTTACATTGAAAAGCAGCTGAAACATATTTCGCAATAATATTGTTGCACTTTGACGAAATTCTACGTTAGATCAGGTCAGGTTAAATTTTCGACGCGCAATGAAATAAAACTGTCGCTCGATTTTCCCGCGAATTCGTGCGTGATGGTAAAGATTATTGATTGTCAATAAAAAAAAAAAAAGTAAAATTACAAACACGTGCATTCCGACAGATAAACCCAATGGTTATTAAATGTCCAGGGTTTATGTGAATGAAAATTATTTTGAAAATTAGTAAAAAAAAAAATGTTTGAAAAAATTATTCTTTCCAAGTGTTTATTGCACGTATATAATGGATTCCTGATCAGGTCGTTCACATCTTACGATCGATTGGCCATAATGCTGTTTGTCGCTGTTATTTCTTATCGGCTCACGTGGCTCGGGTAATACGTCACAGTTTTATTTTCGATCAATCGGTCGTTGCAATTAGAACCGTCGTAAATCGGTACCCTGCTTTTCATATCGCGCATGGCCGCACGTGCACATACTTACTGCGTAATAAAACTACAATCGCGTATCAATTGTATAGTCGTCACTGATAAGGGACACTTCCTTATTCCCTTTCTACCTATAACGCAAATTGCCGACAATACAAGTGCAAACAATATATTTCCGCATCTTGCGTTACACTGGATCGGTACGTATGGATATGTATTTAATAATTAGTTGACGAATCATTATATTTATTGAAATTTTTGAAATAATTTTTTTTTTAATCAAGAAGATAATTAAAAATATTATCATTCGTGCTAAAAAATTTGCTTTGCAGTACATTCTTTTTTTTTAATTGGTAACCCATTTGTTTTTTAATTTATCCAATTTTTTTATTTCTATAGTCCGTACATCTTCAATCAAACCTAATAATCGTAAGTCAGACGTATCTCGCAATCTCAACAGAGTTAATTGCAGCTCCTGGTTCACCTACAGTGCACAGGCCTATATACGTACAATCCAGGGTACAAGTAAAAACGTAAGTGGTACGTGAAATTCTCGAGTGAAATCATCGAGCATAACGCGATTAAGTAGACGGACATGTGAATTTATTATTTAAAAAATTAATTCCACGAAGATGAAATACACGTGGAATCGTATTAAAAATATTTAAAAATGGCAAGTTGCACTAAATTCAAGTCCCAAAAAATACGTAAGAGGAGACGACCAGTGACGGACCCTAACTGGTCCACTGTACTTATGAATGGACTAGTCGCGGTTCAGTGACTGGGTCACTTTAGTGTTTGCTCAAGATAGATTTCCTGTGAATAAATATAGAATCCTAATGACCAATAATAAAAGGCAACAGTCACGAGATTCATTGTTGTCTTGAAATTAATTATTATTATTCCGAAGCGAGGTCGTAGTTCAACCGTGGCAACATTTTTCGTGCCTCTCATTCGCAATGGGCGCCAAGTAAAATTAATGACAAATCCCCACAGCTAGGGTCTCTTTCGAGTGGCTCCGTAAAGAAAAACATGTCCAAATGCCATTGTTCTCAGCGCCCCATTATATTCCCACCTGAAAGAGCCTTCGCGGTGCTTATCTTTAAAAATAATAGCGCGAATAAGTTTTCACGTAGATTCTACAAATGCAAAGGTTCAGTCGGCAAAAACAAAAATCTGGTTATCAGTCCTTCATTAAACGTACCGATAGTTCAAATCTGTTGTAACTCCCAGAAACCAAGAAAGAGGTGACGAGAAATTCAAAGAAAAAGAAAAAAAAACACAAAAGCTAAAGAGATAATCTTTCATTTTTTTAATCCGTCTCAAAGTCGATCATCCCTCTACGTTAGAAATGAAAAAATTTTCATACGTACTCGTTATTATCGTTCTCCAGATAATTCATTTCACTCGCCTTGGCACGATACAAAATAAATTATACGATTCTCAACCAAGTAATATATATATATATATATATATATATATATATATATATATATATATATATATATACAGCATTCAAACTTCATCCCTAAAAAATAATAACGATAGTGGCGCATTGCTTGTCCTTTGGACACGAGAGGAGAGCCACAATGCAACGGTGGTAATGACGTCTCCCGAGTGAAACCATCGAATTAGCATAATTGGGGTAGACGCCCCAAGAAAGACGATACCTGCCTACTTAATGCCGAGCTTCGAATACCGGAAACCCAAACGAACTGCCGAGTTCTCAGTTCTGACCGATCATCATATACATTATGCAGAGAAGTAAGGTACTGGAACGACGACCGTCACCCGCTGTACAGTCAACTGGCACTTTTATTCTCCCGAGCCAGCAGTCGTAGCTCGTTCACAATAAAAACACGTCATCCATCATACATACCACCGGGTTCCTCACGACTCTGCCTATGGAGGCAGCGTCCAAAGATTCCTGAAGCTATCCGAGATTAGGTGTCTGCTTGTCAGCTGACCAATATCATAGGAGCACAATAATAAATATGAATAGTGATAATAATAATAACGGAATAACATGACGGTCCACGTATAAAAAGGTATTAGAGAAATCAATTATCGAAAACGACTGACGGAATCATATTGAAGTACAGAGGGACAATAAAGCGTCAGGGTTCTAATATCGAACTTGAAATTCTATTTGAGCCGTGACGACAACTTGCCAGGTTTTCATTTAAAGGGAAGGCTTTGATGGCTTTGATGGTTGGCCGTTCGACTTTGTGCAAACTTCAAGTCAAAGGGCCTTTAACCCGCAGGGCAGATTTCACTTGATCTTCTATCTGCCGGGAACAAGCATTCTCGCAGGAAGTATATATGTATATAACGTAAAGTTTCGGAACGTTAAAGTTTTCATGAACCGACCCACGAGTCACGTGACAATAAGGGAGAGACCTGCGGCACTAGAAATTTATTATTAATACACGGCATTCACGAGTTTCATAAGGCTGGTTTCTAAAGCTATGAAAAGGTAAACTACCTGAGCGCGTACCTACTATAGTCATTGGGCCAGACTGCTGTTCTGTTACGTACCATCGACCCTGTGTGTATAGTGTAATGTATTATCAGGAATAAAATTCCATGCGTGGGGGTTGGGTGCTTTTGTGAAAGATTACATGTAATAATTGCAACGTTTCGGTAATTCGTTGAGAATTTGACATAATTGTCCAATTTTTCGAGTGGGTTGTTATTCAAACTTTTTCAAATTGCACGTTCACTTTGTGCGCGTGTTTCGACTTTACATAAGGATTTTCCTTACTGCCGTTGAGTAAGGCTATGCACTTTCATTGTGGACTCGGCGCGTCTTTCATGGGACAATTTACAATTTAAGGCGATGGGCGCGTCGCGTAATGGGCTATCGTTACCGTAATGGCGCATTCACAATGGATATACGAAATATAACAGTTTCACTCGCAAGCTTGCCAAATCGTCAGTTCCCAGTGAAGAGAAGGTCGTCTGCGCGTATATAAAGCCATTTGGCATTGCGAGAATTAATGAGATACTAAGGCGATATCATATAACGTCTGTCTAGCTGAATTTATCACCGTGCAGTCGAGTCCACTGTATACCAATTTAACAATTGCGAAAGGTCTAACAATTCAATAGGGGATATCAGATGCATCTTGGATTGCATTTACTGCAATTGCTCAGCATGGTTTTTTTCCAAAAATTCGCAAACCACGGATAATTAAAAATAAATAATTCACGGATAAAAATCAAATACAGCCTATCAAAATCCCGTAGTGTCTATCGATTGGTTTGGTGCTCTCGAATTTACTTTGTTTCCCCAAAGCAGATAGCTACGCAATGCATCCTGTGCGATGCAGGTCGATTATGGACATGCATACAGCAAATGCAATCAGGATGCAATTAAGCATTCAGATGCGTGCAGCAAATCGACATAAATGCCGGGTAAACCGGGATAAAATGCGATAAACTTTTATCTAGTGAATCCAATTAAGGTGACGACCGAGCAGCCAGGTTAAGAAAAGTGATTTACGACGTTTCGACTCCTTTGGGAGTCATCCTCGCGTATGATCTGTATTAATATCAAAGATGTTACAATAATACCAATAATACGACAATGTGGAATATAAAGATATTTAACATATGAATTATTTTCATGATTTCTTACCTTTAAAAAATAACGATAAATTTTATTTGCCAGTATATCTATTGCATATATACATGCGTACACATGAATTGTCAAAGATGAGAATTAACCTGAAAAAAAGTAATTCAACTAATCTTTCAATAGTCCACCTTTTCCCGTGTAACTTAAAAAGTGGAATAATACGGCAAAAATGGAGCGATTAAAAATAATATGCTAAAGGAAAATTTATTCAGAGCACAAAAGTCTGTAGAAACTCACAGTCCGTATAGCGTAACGAGCGATACGCGTAGGAGAACCGAACGCGCTTCCAGGTCGCCGTGTTTCATGTTCACCGGGCGTGCATATTAATTAAAGCCCATTAATTAGCCAGGAACCAATCGAGCATTGTGCAGCGAATCGACGCGCCACGATATGCAGCTCGTACGACTGTTTAGTCGCGCATATGTGGTACCTATCTGCCATTATAATAGAACGGCGAACCTTTCCCTTGGTACCAACATAATGGCGTCGTAAAGCTCGAGCATGAGGCGTACCAATTAGCGCAACGAGTAGGTGCTGTTATGGCTTGTGGCTTGAAAAGAAATTAATCTCTAAAAGACACATGTACAGATATATACACATATATACGTGCATCATACAGCAGTTTACACGAAAATGACTATTTCTCGATTTTCTGATCCTTTATGAATATTACTTAAAATAAAAAAAAAAAATATTTTTCTGGTACAAAATTTTTTTTTCTGGTGCATCCGTATGCATTTTAGATGCACTTTTCCCATATGCATGTAGGTAGGCAGGCATCGGTGTCATTATTATAATTATGTCGTAAGAAGCCCATGGTGATAATGTTGTCGACTGTATAGCTAATGCTAGTGCAACGGACAATGCGTATGTACGGCGATGCAATCATAAACATTAAGGAGGGTAACGACTAGGTGCATCTTGCTTCCGTGTTCACGTTGCATTATACCCTTGGCGAAGCAAATATCTCTAATAAAATTGCATCTTTAACGTCGCGCATGTGGCAATCGCCGTTATACTAATTATACCATGCTAATGTAAAACGACTTGAATGAAATCGAACTGATGATTTGTGAGTCAATAAAGGCCCGAGTAAGTGCGTACTGTTCGCGAGGTTCAATTAAATTTCAGAAACAAAGAAAAATTTTAAGCTTTCTTATCATAAGATTCAAGGATAATTAACGATCTAACAGTCATTAAACCTAACGACTAATGGGGTTTATTTGAAATAAGGAAATATTTGAAAAAAAAAAAAATAAAAAAAATTTCTCAAACTTTTTTTTGTTTCTAATTATTTTTTTTTTCTTTCTTAGTTCCTGCATACGACACAAAAATCAGGCTGCGACCGAGTCGAAGCTAATCATCTGTAGAAAGCTTATTTCCTCGATTGCTTCACGGTGCGAAGCGAGACGGCGTTCTTGATGACTTGATGGCTCGATGACTCGACGACTAAATAGTCATTCGAATGGCTAGACCATGTCATAGAAATTTAACTGGAGAGTGCAGCGTCATGGCGTACTGCGCTTAAACTTCCGATAAGAACTATCCGTTTCCATAATCATTAAGCGAGTCATCAATAATGAGAAAATACAGTAAATAACGTGAATCATAAAACGAATGCACTTTGCACGGGTTTATGGGAATTGAAAATAAAAAATGTTAAACGGCCATTTTAAAATCGTACGCCATTTCCCTCCTTTGAAATCTTAATTTAGTAAAAAAAAAAAAAAAAAAGCAATCTTCCCAGCAATCAATCACTGACTTCCATTCGACCGTACTTCCTTCCTCCTTCATTTCTCACGGTACATATAATTTCTGACTGCACTGTCGGCGGTATGAAATTAAGCCGGGCCATTCATCATTATCAAAAACATCTGCTAATTTCACATTATACTAATAATCTATCAGTCATCAAAATTATGAGTGAGAGTACTGTTTGGAATTCATATGGAATTCAGTTCTAATATATATATACAGATGAGTTATTCCATACCAAGATGCATCAAGTGCATCGGAATGATGCATTGAAGTCATTTTATAATTCATCAGATATCAATATCAGTCATGCATAGTAAATGTTTTTCGTGCAAAATATTTTAATTTTAAATTAAAAAAAAAATTCCTTTAGCCATATACAAAGCCAAATGAAAAATTCTCTTTATGACTTTTTTTTTTAAATTTCATCGTAAAGCTCGTTTCACAAAAAAATTTCGTAAAGGCTCGCACCCATAATTGGGATCAATTGGAAATGAGAAATATTTGAGTAAAGTAAACGGCGATTAAAGGTCAGGTCGGAGTTCAAGCGATTCTCACGAAGCCGCACAGCGATCGGTGTAATTACGAACGAGCCCTAAGAGCCACGACGGATTCTTCAAGCTCAAGAATTTCTTTCAAATTATACCAAAAAATTGTACCAAAAATGCACCAAGCACTTTGTATCCCCTAATTTCGTTTGCTCCGTTTCGAAGTATTTCTTAAGAGGCATAAGTTATGACGCAACCCTGCATACTCCACGTAACAGAAAAATCCATCTTTCACGTTTCCAGCGACATTAAAAATCTCATGAAATATCGTATTTTCGGATAAAACCCAATAACTTGATTTTCTTCGTATATGAGAAAGAGCGCAAACTGGAAATCCAGTAAATGACCTTATAAGTAAATTAAATGGAACCAAGTATGACTTCTTTGAATTTATTCCAATTGGATACTCCTGACTGAGTGGTCTTTGACCTAGTCGAGTTCATCTCGTTTATGGTTCAGCATCCCTATGAATTCAATCTTAAAAATAGATAAGTCGCTCCAAACAGGTTCCCGTAGGCCTTTGGGTTTCATAAGGGATATAAAAAAAAAGGTAGTGCTACTTTTTTGAACGCTAGGTAGAACCTTTTTCCTATATTGAAGAGGATAGAAATCCCGAAATCCATTTTAATGGAAATATTCGATACGTACAGCTGGTGCTGATTTATTTACTATACACTCGAAACACGCCACTGTATAAATAAGGAAAAAGCCAGGATAAAATATTTATTTCATTCAACACGAAATACATCGTTCGATGCCCGGTCAGAGGCTTTTGAATAATTCAGTCACTCATAATTCATCTCCTAATTCGAAGTGACATTTTTCCCCCGCAGCATCGGAATAATCCACCGATACATCCAATTCGTTCAACTGGAAGTCACGTGTTTCGAAAAGATTTCTTTTCATCAGATTATAGAATTGCGTATTCAGACAATAAGTGACCCGACCCAAATTATCAAAATGATTTGCTGATCTGCTTTCACATGGAATTGGGAACAAGGATTCGCGAGACTTTCATTTCGAAGCAATCCTCCCCTTGCGACAGCAATTTGTGTAGTAGTAGGTCAGTGGTGCGCTACTTACGGTAAGGGTTTGCTAGCTACTACATAGTTCCGGATATATCTATATATACTATAGCTATAGATATACAGGCGGTACGTATAAGCTGCTATATGCTATACATGTATACAGATAGCAGACTGTAAGCCGAGCTACCCCGATCGATAACCTACCCCTAGCCGAATCTCGGACTCGGTCAGGGATCCTGTTAAGCCTGGAAGATCCGCGCAGTCGCGACACAATTCCCAATTGCAATAATTAAGACTTCACGCCGCAATTCTCTTTGCAGCCGCAGAGGATTTTTGTGCAATACGGGAATCGCGTAATTCCGTCGCAATTTAACACGTAATGACAATAGCTGGACAAAATTTTCAAACTTTTTTTCTAATTCGAGCAAAAATTTTTGTTTCTTTGACTTACAAAAATTTCATTACGATTAAAAATTACATTACTTTTTTATGACTAATTTTGATTTTTCAATACGTTTCTTTTTGTATGACCCAACTTTCGTCTTGCCTATGTTTACAGGAACAGAGTATAGCCTATACCTAATAGCCTGCTTGCTAATCTCGTTTCCCCCTTTGCTTCTTGTCGTCATATACTTCTCTCTCCTTCCTCCTTCGCCAACACGGCGAAAGCGAAGAGTGCTCCTCGTCCTTATCCCTCAACAAATCGTTACAAGAGCCAAGAGAGATAATAACACCGAGTAGCAACGAAAAGCCGGAGTCTGGCTGGAAGCACGACAGGCTCTTCCGTAACCGAAGTAAATTTCACGCAAGATCTCATCTCGATTCGGAAGTCCATTTTTTTCATTACCAACATCATCGCAGCTTCCATCGTCCTCGCGAAAGTATCCTACCCCGGATTCGCAATTTTTCATTACGTGAAATTGCATTTCCCCATAGTACCCCGTTCGTCACTTTTCATTCCATCTTCATTTTCATTTCATCAGCTTCCCCTTTCAAGGTACCAAAAAAAAAAGCTGCCCAAGGTCATCTTCAGGACATCCAGAAGATTCAGCAAGGTCCACAGGACCAAGATCGTTTTTGTCCTATCATGTATAGAAATAAAGTGCGCGTACCTTAGCTTAAGACAAATTTGAAAAAAAGCACCCTGAATGGTTATTTAAAATTCACTGACTTCAAGTTTCGTCTTTGTAATTTTGCTGCAGGGCTAAAGCACACAACAGAAATTCCAAGGTAACCAACTTCGTCTCGTGCAAATATGTACGTTTAACGTGACAAACGAAATCAGACTTATAGAACATTTTTTTTACTATGGCATACCTGGTACGTAGATATGGGACAATTGAATAGACGTCAAGATCGAACTGACAATGGTTTGTCGTTTCGTTTTTTGTTTGCAGATAAAAGCTCAAATCAACAATACAACTGTACCTCAGGCCTTGTGCACACTCCGCCGTGTTCTGACGACATGTAAACCTTTCAAATCGGACGCATCGGCTTTTCAGTACGTCAAATTGTTCCTGGACCCGTTTCGCGCTGTGTGTACTGCAATTGACATTTTCAATGCATACATTTTGAGTTATTCCAAAGATAAGGCTTGACTCGATTCGACCGAATTCAAAGAGACCAAGATAAACTGAAAGTATTAAAAAAAAAAAAAAAAAAAAAAAAGCAGAGTCTATCCGTGACACGTTTCCGTAGCTGAGAATGTTCTGTCCTTAGAATTCTTCGTATTTCTCAAAGCCCATTGTCCGTACGATGCTCCTATCAGGCCTGAGGTTCTCTAAAAGTCGACAGCCTATCGAACATACGAGTGATGGACTCGAGTAAGACACGAAAAAAAAATCAAACAAGGAAAATTCAGTGAGTAACGTAACAAGCGTGTAGACGATTGTTATCGGGCGCTAACGAGAGGCGATAAGAAATAAAGGAAAAAAAAATGACCATTCACGAGTCCGGTTGCAAGGCTACTAGAGATTAGACTAACGGTAATGAAATAAAATGCAAAGCATTTTATCGCAAAATCGATACACAAAAATCACTCGCAAGTCACATGATAAACGTGATTCAACGTCCGATAGATATATCAGTGTAGTAAAGATCGTATCATCCATTTTCATCGGCACGTCAGTGCGCCTGTAAACTCAATTTTTTTGTATCCTCAGCACCACAAAGAAAAATGACAAACGTGACCAACAGACGAAAAAAAAAGAACAACGTATCTGATCTCTAAAGTAATTTAGGGATCGTGTTCGCCTCACGATTGTGTGCGTTAATTGCCGGAGATAGGGACCGTGCAAGGAACGGCGCCATTGCCCTCGTGTTACCCAGTCGAGATAAGAATGGGCAGTGTTCCAAAATCTCAAGGAATCGTCGTGCATCGTTGCAGCCTAGAGAGAAGCCAAGTAGACTCGAAAAGTTGACTCGACTCCCGAGGTCTTATCTTCGAGTCGGTAGACACAGCGTCGAGAGTACCGCAGGAACGAAAGAAAAAAAAAACAAGGATAAGAAGAAAAAAAAAAAGAAAAACGTACCTTCTGCTACGTAACTAGTTCGTAACTCCTGTCGATAACGAAGTTTCCTACCATTCGCTAAATAACAAGTCAAAACTCCGCGTTCAAGAAAAGTCCTCGTCGACGTCATCCGGCCGCCATCGTCAATTTGTCCGAGACTCCTGGAAGCCCTAACTTTTCTGTCTTGCCGCCCCCCCCCCCCCCCCCCCAACCCCCCC
>NW_014332776.1:288866-291496 GCF_000341935.2 Cephus cinctus
CCCCCTCCGCTAACCACCCCTTACCGTCACATCTATAAAATCAGCCTATAAAAGGAGCTCGATTTTCTACGTAGCTCGATACACGCCGCCGCTCAGAACTAACCACAATAATCTTGCGATAAATTGCTTGTAAACGCACCGTGTATATACCAAGGCCCGTTCAGATTTATAGAGCCATTCGTAATCCCCGCCATAATCCTGCCCCCACCGTCCGTCACTAGGACGTTGCACCAGCCAGCGGTTTAATAGCCGTTATACCTGAGCGACGGCGCATGCGCCGTGAGTATCGCGATTTCTTCCTGTACCCGACTAATCCTACCTACAACCTGGATACGTAGAAACGTACGTACATACTGGTATATACACAGTGTTACTATATATATGGAGCAAGAGGACCCACGAGCTACGCGTGTCCTCCCGTTAAAGTTATGCAAAGCGACAGCAACGGTCCCGTGGCGTCATCCCTTCCCCACGCCCGAATCCCATTAAAAGTGAAAAGCGGCCGGCGACGTAGGGCCCTTCGGAATCTTCCAGAAACGTATCCGGGAAGTTTGCGAAGCTAAACACGGTAACGTTTCGTTCTCCGGATACTTATGTACGCGTATAACTTCTCTTTAGGTTAACTTCTCGTACTGCGGCATTATGGGTAAGCTCGCATCTCTGACATTCTCATATTCTACACTTCCAACTGCACGGCTCTACCTCGTCTTGTACTGTGAGTACTTCCCTCGTACGTATACGTCTCAAGTATACTAAGTGCGTCGCAGGTTCCTGCGTTAGCTCAGGTACCTGGAAGGACACCGTATATCGTGTTACTCGTCTGACAGTCAGCCTTGAGTGTAGCTGCTAAAATTATTCGTCAGCTTCTGTTATCCTCGTTACCAAGGAACATTCGGAATTTGGATGATACGCGTGTTCGATGATTTAAAAATTGTTAATATACACAAAAGTAGACGCGAGAGCGATTGGATACCGACTACAGTCACGGAACACGAGGACAATGCAGTTTTACATGTAACAATGGAAAAATGACAATAATCCATTCTCCGAATTTTTCCATTGTACCAGACGTTATTGAGTTCGAATAGAATGGATTAATTAATAATTTTTCAATTATTCACAATTTTCACGCTCTGGGTACATATACGAGCCCTCTGTCGTAACGCACTGATGCATGACTAAGTTGTCTGGTAAGACCGAACGAAAAGTAGCCTAGGACACCGTTCGGACAATGGACAAAAAAAACAGTAACGAGCTCACGTAGATTTCAAACAATTCAATACCAAATTGAAATAAAAATCAAATTTCATTGTCGTACGGTGCATTCTTACCGTTCGCCTATGTATACATGGGTTTATACCATAGCTGCGTGATTCGACTGAGAACGGAAGGGACTTGGAAATTGTAGACGCCACTAGAAGAGGAAGCTGATATCGCCTACGCGATACGGTATTTCCTTTCTGCATTGTTCCCGCCCTTAAAACGGGGTGGTGTCCCCGGTGGTGCGCACCTCCGTCGAGAGCCTCAATAGTCAAAATTGACTTAACCGGAAGTGGGCCACGGTGTCCCGCAGTGTCCGGTGGTGCGTGTACCCAAAGGAAAAACAATATGATTGCAGTACGAAGGGAGCGAGAATCCATCCGGAAATGAATAGACTTCGTTACCGGATGTCAGATCGCGTCCTGCACGTCTGTGACCACTTGTGGACACGCTCGAGAGGATCGTGTTCGAGAAGATAAGCCCGTTTACGTTATTCGATCCTTGTCTAAGGACTCCCTTCCCGGCATCGGGCATAATGAGGCTGCAGGTAAACATTTTTCCTAAATGTCTCCGAGCTGAACTCAATTTGTCACGGCGGGAGGGACTCGTTCTAATTTTAAAATTCCCGCGCATCCTCGCAACGGCGACATCTGCCGGGAGGGAAGTGCAATTACGGCACATTAAATCCAGACGCGCAAGTTATTTCATATATCCCTTCGTAGAGTGACTCCAAGCCAGAGCCAAACGTTTCACCCACCAAACCTTCAACACTTGATCGAACCACGTGGTTTTGGTGCCTCGTATAATGGGAATCGCAAAACGATTTTTTTAATAATAAAAAAAAAATAATAATAATCACAAATACCCACGAGAATAAAATTACCGTTTCATTAATTAGCATCTCTGGTAAGCACAGGAATAATGGCTGCTCCTTGGTTGGCACGTAAAAGCGGACATATGTAAATTTCGTGAGAGGCTCCTCGTGCTTTTTCTCTTAGCGTTAAAATAGCTCTTGTCTTCCAGGAAAATGGATTCCATGAGAGTTCACATCGGAGAAGGCGCACGATACTCGGTGCGCGGACGCAGAGCGTCGCGGGCTAAACGTGGATTTGTAAGTGGATCGAAGGGGAGAACCAAAGCTCGCAGGCTCGTAGACTATAATGGGTCATTTAGGGGTTGTTAGTTCCGGCATTGAGTAGCGAGCGAGCATGTTTACTCGTTCGGGCGTGTCCCTTCTGTTCTCCCATGCGCTCACGACGCCCCACCCTTCCCTCGGCGTCCCTTTGAGAGGACGACGCCGAAGCTGGCTGACCGATGCTCCAAGGACTTGGGCTACCGGGGGGTCGTGTGCAATTATCCTGACATGGGGG